>NC_073402.1:2573471-2715971 GCF_028641065.1 Leucoraja erinaceus | reverse complement strand
TCATTTCAGGGTTCAGGGTTCTGCCAACACTTTCTGTCAAAGATCCTATAGCAGAGCAAGATGGGCCACTCCTGTGAAAAACAATTGGCAATGTAGGCAACCTGACTTATTTTTCTTCAGGTTCCCCGTTAAGGAGGAAAGGTAAGAAAAACATTTATTACTTCTGTGGCATATTGAAAATTTTGTTCGAACTCACACTGTAATTAGATCATTGAGCTCAGATAGTCGAGTCCTCATGGCAACATCCTTGTAAAAATATTCTCCTTAAAGCATTTTCTTTCTAACTCTCTGTTATTTAATGCAGAATAAGAACATATTGACTCTGTTTTATACTGAGAATTTTATTAAGTCTGCCCGAACTGTCACTATAGTTCAGATCTTTGAGCTGGGTGCTCCCCTTTTTCTCAGATACAGTCGAGGCCCCAATAGACAATAGACAATAGGTGCAGGAGTAGGCCATTTGGCCCTTCAAGCCAGCACCGCCATTCAATGTGATCATGGCTGATCATCCACAATCAATACCCCGCTCCTGCCCTCTCTCCATACCCCCTGACTCTGCTATTTTTAAGAGCCCTATCTAGCTCTCTCTTGAAAGCATCCAGAGAACCTGCCTCCATCTTCTCCTCAAGAGCATTTTCTTTCTACCTCTCTGTTATTTAATGCAGAATAAGAACATATTGATTATGATATTTTCTGTAATTTCAGATGTCGACAGTGGGTCCAGAATACTCACCGACTTGATCTCCTACACCGAACTGCAAAGTATTTGTCAAATAAATGCCGTCTTATGCACATTGTGTGAAATTGTGATTTGTTAACTGCGCAGAACAATGCAAATGGTGATTTATTTATTATTGTATCTACGTTGGACGTTTGCTCTTTGGTGTAAGCAGGGGTGGGGCTATCATTGTGTTACATACGTTGAATTGTACATCACTTTCACTGGTTAGCTGATATGCTGAACACTGCAACCCTGTATATGTCGCGCACAGAATAATGTGAATTATGTAAATCTTGCTATGCATGTCAGAAATAAAGTGTTAACCACGTTAATGGATTTCTATTATGAATTATTTAAAATTGAGTGGGTTGAGACAATATTGGTGCCGTATGCTGCTAATGTGTCGTTATCAGATATTCAGTGTTAAAAAGAGAAATAAATCAAAATAAAAGCGAAAAGATGTTCCCTCCACTATCTAAATGGCATCAAGTTGGGAAGGGAAGCTCCACAGATGTTCCCTCCACAGTCTGGCCCGGATCAGCACAGCTGAGACACCAAAGTGAAGTTGCGGGGAGGTTTACAATGTTTTTTTATTTAATGTTGGCCCTTGTCTAGTCTGAAATAAAGTTCATCATTGGATATAAAAATCAGAAGAAATGTAAATGTGTATGTTATATTATTAAATACATTTATATCACATTCATGTATGTGTGTTCTTTCCAGCACAATCTAATCAGTTGTATGCTCGCTGAATAAAACCATCCTTAAGTTATACATAATTTGTAAATCTTGCTCAAAACAAATTTAATTTTGTGAAGAACTTAATTTAGATAACCCCACAATTATAGACAGATCTCATCCACTCTCTGGCTATTGGGAAGACCAGACCCATTTTATTGTTGCGAAACAACTCCACAGACACAAAAACATTAAGGAACATTCCAGGGGTAGAGCAATTGGAATCTTCATATTGTTATTATTTTCCCAAATACTGCAGTTGTGAACAGTGTGATTAGATGAATGAATCACAGAGTGCAAGTGTAAGACAAAATCAACTCAAACACAGCACTTGAGCCATTTAAAATGAAATGATTTAAAAAACATTAAAAAAGAAAATTACCAGTCAAAATTAAAAAACATTTTATTCTTCAACATAAATTAACAGAATTATGAATTAACAGAATTATGAATCTAACCCTATAATCACACACACAAACCTCCCCCGCAACGTTGATTACACTGCGAGTCGGGTCGGGTCCAGTTACTGAAATGGACAAAAAAAAGGCCCACATTCCACTCCGTTGCGTATACACGACAGCCCATTGCATTTCGCAGGAGTGGCCTACCTTGCTCCACTATAGGATCTTTGCTTTCTGTACACTCTTGCACTGACATACTTATTCATTTTAATTCCAGATTGTTTATATTTAAAGTGGCACAGCAATAAAGTTGTTGCCTCAGAGCGTCAGAGATCCTGACTATGGTTGCTGTCTGTGTGATGATTTGTACGTTCTCCCTGTGACCACCTGGATTTTCTTTGGATGCTCTGCTTGCCCCCACACTCAAAAGACGTGCAGGGTTGGAGTGTGTGAGGATGCAGAGAACCCAAAGAAAATCCAGGCAGTCAGCTGGATGGGTGGACACCTGGAACCCCAGGATCACTCTTGTAGAATGATCATAGGTACCCCTCACTCTGATCATTAAATCTGTACTTTGTTTTCTCCAATGTTGGGGAGACCATATTGTTCAAGCCAAGGTATATATTGCAACGTTAGTAGTGTAATGTCCATAGTAGTTTGGTGCTGAGTTGGGTTGTGTACAGTGTGGTTCAGGAGCCTGATGGCCTGTGGGAAGAATCTGTGGTTGACAAAAGTGCTTGAGAAACTCAGCGGGTGCGGCAGCATCTATGGAGCAAAGGAAATAGGCAACAGCTTCAAGAATCTGTTCTTGAAGCTGGTGGTCACGATTCTCAGGTTCTTGTTCCACCGTCCCAATAATAACAGAGAGAGGAGAACGTGGTCAGGGTGATGTGGGACTTCGATGATAGTAAAGGCCGTCTTGAGGCCTCTAAAGCTCTGTTCTGATAAGTGACAAGAAGTGTTGTGGCGGCCCCTGGTGGTGAGCCACGCGCAGTATGAACCTTTGGCTCTGAGGGGGTTCACGTGTTTCGGGAGGTGGAGGTCATGGGGTGATCATGGGCTGCCCTGGGAGTATTTAAGGTCGGGATCGTGCGCGCACTGGTGGGGTTAGTAGGGAGTCGTTTGTAGTGAAATAAAGAATTATTGGTTTGGACAAACTCTGTGTCCTGCCTCGTTTGTTCGCTGGACAGCTTTGTGTCTCGCTATATTTGGTGACCCACCGACGTCCAAAATTGATGTTTTGGAGAGCAAGATGCATGCTGCCAGCGCCCAACCCACCATTGCCGCCGACCAGGTCCAACTCAACGCGGTTGCCCTGAAGCTGCTGACCTTCTGGACCGCCCAGCCGCAGGTTTAGTTCCAGCAGGCCATGGCACAGCTTAATATTCACCAGGGTCATGGCCGACGAGGCCCGCTTCCATTACGTGGTTGGCGCGCTCGACCAGGAAACGGCCTGTCGTGTAATCCTACACCTGCACAATCCACCGGCGGTCAATAAGTATGAAGGCACTGCTTCGACGCACCTTTGGTCTCAGTCGTCTGGAGCGAGCATCACAGATCCTTAACATGGGCGGGCTCGGTGACCAGAAGCCATCGGCCCTAATGAGCGAGATGCTCATGCTCATGGATGGCCATGCTGTTTGAATACGCGTTCCTGCACCAGTTGCTGGGCGACATCCGCATGCTCCTCTCAGGGGTGAGTTTTCAGGATCCCCTGGCAGTAGCGGAGTGCGCAGACGAGCTGTGGCTGGCCAGGCGGCAGGAAGTGGGCGCGGTGAATTGGGTGTCCACATTGCTCTGGAAGGTGCAGCGGACTAGTGCCATGCCCACCGAGGACTCGACTGAGCCTCCTGAGCCTACTGGAGAAGCTGGGAGAGGAGGCTGGTACTTCTACTATCAGCACTACGGTTCAGTGGTCCGCCAATGCCGCCTGTCCTGTTCGTTTCCGCGTGCTGGTAAGCGTAGGCCCCCATTGACTGCCGCGAATGGCAGACCCATACGGACATATGGCGTCACCACCAAATGCCTGATCTTTGACGCTTGCCACTTTACCTGGCCATTTACCGTGGCGGACATATCCCAGCCATTGCTGGGCGCGGAGTTCCTACGGGCGCAATAGTTCTTGATTGACGTGAGGGGGCAACGCCTTGTTCACACTTCTATGCTGGAAGTGATCTTCTTGCACCCTACTACATCCGCTGTGCCAGTCCGCAACCTGGTGTCGGCGGTGGACAATGTGTCTGATTTGGCCGACTTCCCGGCAATTCTGACCCCTCAAGTCGACTTGACCAACCCGACACATGGGGAACAACATCCTCACTTCGGGACCACCGCTTCACGCCCGTACCTGCAGGCTGGCCCTCGACAAACGAGATTGTGAAAGCGGAGTTTCGGAAGATGGAGGCCATGGGGATTGTCCGACACTCGCACAGCACATGGGCTTCCCCACTGCACATGGTGCCCAAGGTCTCCGACGGCTGGACACGCCACCATTGAGGACCATTACCCCATCCCGCACAGACAGGACCTCTCCGCACATCAGGCTGGGGCTAAGTTGTTTTCGAAGATCAAATTAGTAAGGGGCTACCATCAGATCCCCGTGCGACCAGAGGATGTGCCAACAACTGACATCTTCACCCCTTTCGGGTTGTTCGCTACAGTGTATCTAATACTGCAAAGGAGATTTAGCCTGATTGGCCACAAGTTTGGCACTACTTTGCCACTTTTCAATTTGATTTCTGCAGAAACAAAATTAATTATATTTTCTTCTGAATCATAAAGTATAGTGGAATATAAAAATGATGACTATTCCAAAGAGTTATCAAGCCTCATCCCAACTCCCAGAAGATAGTGTCTAACCCCAAAGGCCATGTTCGTCACGCACGTTCATCACTTTTAAACATGTTGAGACTACTCTTCTCCCCCATGTTTGGGGGGACTAGATAGAGATTTTTTAAATGATGAGAGGGATAGACAGAGTTGACGTGGAAAAGCTTTTCCCACTGAGAGTAGGGAAGATTCAAACAAGGGGACATGACATGAGAATTAAGGGACTGAAGTTTAGGGGTAACATGAGGGGGAACTTCTTTACTCAGAGAGTGGTAGCTGTGTGGAATGAGCTTCCAGTGAAGGTGGTGGAGACAGGTTCGTTTTTATCATTTAAAAATAAATTGGATAGTTATATGGATGGGAAGGGAATGGAGGGTTATGGTCTGAGCGCAGGTATATGGGACTAGGGGAGATTATGTGTTCGGCACGGACTAGAAGGGTCGAGATGGCCTGTTTCCGTGCTGTAATTGTTATATGGTTATATGGTGAAATGCACAGTCTCGTGCCCAGAGTAGGTGAATCGAGGACCAGAGGACTTAGATTTAAGGTGAAGAGGAAAAGATTTAATAGGAATTTGAGGGTCAGCTTTTTCATACTATGGGTGGTGGGTGAATGGAACAAGCTGCCAGAGGAGCTAGTTGAGGCTGGGACTAACCCTATGTTTAAGAAACAGTTAGACAGTGTCATGGATAGGACAGGTTTGGAGGGATATGGACCAAATGCTGGCAGGCGGGACTAGTGGGACTAATGTAGCTGGGACATGTTGGCCAGTGTGGACAAGTTGGGCCAATGGGCCTGTTTCCGAGCTGTATCACTCTCTGACACTTGGTTCTCCATGTTGAGTGAATGATCCCACACCCGAGTATAAAGTCTGCAGTAAATGTCAGAAGAGTGAATGATCACAGGTAATTTGTCGAAAGATGTATTCTTTGCACTGATATATGCCAATATTTCTGTCAATGTTATAAAATGCTGTTTTGTGCATCTCATTTCCCAGATTCTTTACTATAATAATACAACTGTTTGTCATGCTCAAGACAATAGTTTACAAGAAAGATATCTTCAGCATCATGCAAGGTACCATTAAAATGGCAAACAAAATATGATTACATTCAAATGATGGCATATATTAGCATATATATTGTGTCATTATTAGCATCACAGATTGAGAATTTATGCTCCTGAAATTTGTTTCATTTCTATGCAAATGTTAAATTAATCTTGCCTGAGCTTTGCTGTATGTTACACATACAATTTTCACAAGGCATTTAGCAAACAACCAAAGACAAGGCAGAGTATCAATTGCTACCTTAAAATAACTTCAAAAACATTTTGTGACCACTCATTCAATTAGTCCGCAGATGAATACTTGAAGATAATGGAGTCAGGGGATATGGGGAGAAGGCAGGGCCGGGGTACTGATTGTGGATGATCAGCATGATCACATTGAATGGCAGTGCTGGCTCAAAGGGCCGAATGGCCTACTCCTGCACCTATTGTCTATTGTCTATTGGACAGAACTTTGATCACTAAAAAAAATTCCAATTCCTTTTCCAACAACTTTAGTTTAGTTTAGAGATACAGTGTGGAAACAGGGCTTTCGGCCCACCACGCCAACCATTCATCATCCACTCATCCACACTATTTCTACTTTATCGCACTTTTGCAACCACACCCTACACATTAAGGGACAATTTACAGAGGTCAATTAACCTACAAATCTATCTGTGCACTTGGCATTTCAGAATCAACAGTGAGCACAGTGAACAGTCACTCTGATGAAGGGTCTCGACCCGAAATGTCACCTATTCCCTTTCCCCAGAGATGCTGCCTGACCCGCTGAATTACTCCAGCATTCCGTGTCTATCTTCAGTGAGCTCAGTAGCTGCAGATTTTACTTCGGAGTCACGTGAGTGACTACGTGAAGAACCCACCCAGCGCGCAGGCGCGGCATTACGTCAGCAGTGCAACAGCGGCAGCAGCTGGAGCCAGGCTCTCCAGCTGCAGCATAAAGACAAGACCTCAGGTAAGTGCCTTTTTTGTTACAGAGTCGCTCCAGAGAGAATCATGGCCTCTCGCAAGCGACCAGCCAGGAGGACTGCCTGCCCAACTCCACCCGAGGACGGGTCCATAGCGGGACGGCAGCCTCTCGCAGCGGAGGAGCCTTTTCAACGCTCCCGCTCACCCGACACCGAGCCGCCCCCAGTGCTGCAGATTTCAACGCCCCGCACAGGGAGGAAGGCGACACATAAAACCGACCGGCCGGTGTCCTCCGATGAATTGGAGGAACGGGAACACTCTCCCCCACCGAAGAGGGGAGACGCTCGGATCAGCTGCATGAGGCAGCTCCTAGAGCGAATGATAAACGAGGAGATGCGGCATCTCCCAGGAGGACGGGCTTTGGCCTCCTCCTCTCCACACCCTTCTGTACCCTCTATGTTCGAGGGCAGTAAGGGAGGCCAGGACTGGGCTGGCCTATCCCAAGGGCAGGCGGAGGATACCATCAGCATGCCGGGCGTGCCGGAAGAAGAGCTACTGGGTGTAGTGGGCCGATACGCAGCGCCCCCAACGACTGGGATGGTATTGCCACCCAGAATGGCGGCCAGCATAAACAGGCTGTCCAACAACCCGCTGCAGGATAAGGCCGTCCAGCAGGCCCTTGACAATTACATAGCGCCAGAAAATTGCGAGGCGCTGAGGGTCAAAACGGTCAATGGGCAGATCTGGAACCAGCTGGGGCAGCAAATCAGGGCTCAGGAAGTCAAAATGCAGCGAGTCCTGAAGCTCCACTCAGCAGCCGTCACCGCCTTTGCTCGGTCCGTTGGGGATGAAGACCTGACCATACCCCAGCAGGATGCCCTCGCACTGATGTGCAGCACCACCTATGAGCTAAATAGCCTACGGCGGGACAACATCAGGCCTGCCCTCAACCCAACATATGCTGGCCTCTGTAAAGCTCCAGCGCCCGAACGACAGGCGCTGCTATTTGGTGCGGATCTGGCCAAAAGGCTGAAGGAGTTGGAAGAGGCGGCAAAACCAGTAGGCCTCATGAGGGCAGGGCCAGGACCGAGCAGGGTGAAGACACCCAGTTGGCCGCACGCCTCGGCAGCCACCAGCAGATACCGAGCTGGTGAAAGCCTGGTGACCGCCTCCCACTACCCCCAGAGCTCTTTTTTAGAGCGGGGCCCAGGGCGGAGCCGTGGGAAGATGCGCTGCCCCACCGCAGCACCAACACGGACAACCTTGGGCCAGACTCACCGAAAACGACCCCACAAGTGAACATGGAGGTAGGTGGGTCTGGTTCCTGTCAACATACACAGACAAAGGGTGTAGTATTAACAGGGGGACGTTTGAGGTTCTTCAAGCATGTTTGGTGCTCCCTTACTAACAATAAGTTTATACTCAACAGTATTAGTGGATACAAAATTGAGTTCAAACCAGGCGTAGAACCGCCAGTTCAGCACATGCCCCAAAGGGTGTTCCTTCCCTCGGCAGTTGAGAAGGTAGAAGGACAAGCTGAACTTGATCGGCTCGTGGCTAAAGGCATCATAGAAATGACCACACACGAGCCGCAAGAATTTGTATCAAATATTTTTCTCAAAACCAAAAAAGATGGTGGATGTCGCATTATTATTGATCTGACGTCACTTAATCAGTCTGTTGAGTATCAACATTTCAAAATGGAGACATTTGTCACTGCCAGACAACTGATCTCCAAGGGATACTACATGGCAAGCATAGATATCAAAGATGCTTACTATTTGGTACCCATTCATAAAGATTACTTTAAATATCTGAAATTTATCTGGAGGGGCCAGCTATGGCAGTACCGAGCTTTGCCCAATGGTTTAACGACAGCTCCCAGACTATTTACGAAAATTCTTAAAGTGGCCATGAAGAAATTGAGAGAACTAAAACATTTAGTTGTGGCCTATCTGGACGATGTTCTCATATTAGGAAGAACACGGGAACAAGCTGTCGCAGGAGTGTTAGCCACTAAACAACTCCTTGAAACTTTGGGTTTTATCCTTCACCCAGATAAATCAATATTGGAGCCTACTACTAACATGGATTACCTAGGCTTCACTATTGACACGATTCACATGACTGTCACTCTGCCCAGAGACAAAACAGTTTCACTCATTGAAGCTTGTAGCCATTTAATTGCTACACCGCAACCTAGAATACGGCATGTAGCCAGAGTTATTGGCTCTATAGTAGCAGCATTTCCGGCTGCCCAACATGGGCCCTTGCATTATCAAAATCTACAAAGAGCAAGGACTCATGCATTACGCCTTCATAGGGGGCATTATGATCGCAAAATGGATTTACCCGCTGAAGCCAAATCAGAACTTCAGTGGTGGGTTGACAATATTTGGCACAGTCACAGTCCTATCGCCGTAACCAATCCTAACATAACCATTGCAACGGATGCCAGTGCTTTAGGCTGGGGAGCTACTAACTCCATAGACAGCACAGGTGGCAGATGGACTAACTCAGAGGCATCGCTACTACAATCACTGGGCATTAACTTTTTGGAAATGCTCGCCGCCTTTTGTGGGCTAAAAGCATATGCATCTGATATGCGGCACGTGCATGTTAGAATCATGATCGACAACACTACGGCAGTATCTTATATCCAGCACATGGGTGGCATTAAATCAGTATCATGCGACAAATTAACTGCTATAATCTGGCAATGGTGTGTCGAGAGACATATTTGGCTATCAGCTGCCTATTTACCAGGCAAGCTAAATTTAGTGGCGGACACCAGGTCACGAAAATTCAATGACAACATCGAATGGATGTTGGACCCAAAATTATTTGCTAAAATTGTCAAGCAATATGGTACGCCAGATATAGATTTGTTTGCGTCTAGGTTAAATCACCAACTACCCATGTATGTGGCTTGGGAACCAGACCCAGAGGCAGCAGCGGTAGATGCCTTCACGCTGGATTGGGGAAATTTCTTTTTCTATGCTTTCCCTCCCTTCTGCCTCATCAGTCGGGTACTCCAGAAAATTCAGGCAGACTCAGCCTCTGGCATTCTGGTCGTGCCCGACTGGCCTACCCAACCATGGTTCCCAATGTTCCACGACATGGTGGTAGAGACACCTATGGTCCTTCATCACCACCCCCAATTATTGACTCACCCGGTAACTGGCATTAGCCATCCATGCCACCAAAAATTGAAACTCCTGGTTTCCAGATTTTGAACAGGCCTTACCGGGGATTGGGGTTATCAGACAGAACAATCACCACCATGTCGGCATCCCTGCGAGTTTCCACCAAGAAACAGTACCTGACCTTCATCAGGAAATGGGAACAGTACTGTCTGGACGCAGGGACATCCTACAAGACGGCTTCGATCTCGGATGTGCTGGAGTTCCTGGCCCACCTGCACCATGATCTCAAGATGAGCTACAGTGCCATCAATACGGCTCGGAGCGCACTGTCCGCATACCTCATGCCGATAGGACAGCATAGTGTGGGATCCCACCCTCTGGTCATCAGACTCCTTAAGGGGATCTTTAATACCAAACCCCCTACACCTAGATACACCCACATGTGGGATGTGAGTGTAGTTCTGACACACCTTCGAGGTTGGCCTCTGGTGTGATCCCTGAGCCTGGAACAGTCCACTTATAAGACCCTCATGCTCATGGCGCTTGTCTCAGCTCAAAGGGTTCAGTCGCTCCATCAGCTAAATCTGAACTACATGGTGACCACCCCAGATACCATTACTTTCACCATGCCGGGGTTGGTAAAACAAAGTAGACCAGGTACATCAAACTCCCCGTTGATCTTCCGGGCTTACCCTCCAGAACCTAGGCTGTGTGTGGTGACCCACCTTCATCATTATCTAGACACAACCCAAACGCTTAGAGGGAGAGAGAAAGCCTTATGGGTTAGCCACAGAAAGCCTTTTGGACGGGTTACCAGCCAGACATTATCCAGATGGTTGAAACAGGTCCTCAGCATGGCAGGGATTAACACAAATGTTTTTAAATCCCATTCAACCAGGGCAGCGTCCACCTCAGCGGCGGATAGGATGCAGGTTCCCCTAGACCACATCCTCAGAGCAGCGGGATGGTCAAGGGAATCGACATTCCAACGATTTTACAGAAAACCGCTGATGGAACAGGACGTCTTTGCGGATACCATTTTAGAAACCGCAAAGTTATGATTTAAAGCCCATGGGAGCTACTTTTTGTTATAGTTAATAAACATTTCTTTTATAACTAAACAAACTTGTTGGTCTTTAGCTACCACTTCCTCCCTCGATGATCTTTCGGCAGTGAGTGATATAACTGTTACACGGTTTGAAATCACAGACCTTTGAAGTCTTCACGTAGTCACTCACGTGACTCTGAAGTAAAATAGTAAGATTAAACGAGTACTTACCAGTACGAAGTTTGATCTGTATTTTATGAGGAGTTACGATGAGGGATTACGTGCCCTCCGCTCCCACCCTCTTTATATAGATCAAATTCGGACTAATGTCTCATTGGTCTTTACTATCTTTACTTCAACTAGTGTCTATCTGTGATTCCACACCGCTGCTTGGAAGTATGCCGCGCCTGCGCGCTGGGTGGTTCTTCACGTAATCCCTCATCGTAACTCCTCATAAAATACAGATCAAACTTCGTACTGGTAAGTACTCGTTTAATCTTACTATTAAACACCATTCCCATTGTCCTGGTGAGCAGATGGACAGAACCTAGAACATAGAACAGTAAAGCACAGGAACAAATCTGCCAGTCCACAATGTCTGTGACGAACGTAAGAATGCTGTTCATCGATTACAGCTCAGCATTCAACACCATTATACCATCAAAACTGATCACCAAACTCGGTAACCTGGGCATCGACCCCTCCCTCTGCAACTGGATACTGGACTTTCTAACCAACAGACCCCAGTCTGTGAGGTTAGACAAGCACACCTCTTCAACCCTCACCCTGAACACCGGCGTTCCTCAGGGCTGTGTGCTGAGCCCCCTCCTCTACTCCCTCTTCACCTATGACTGCACACCTGTACATGGTACTAACACCATCATCAAGTATGCAGATGATACAACGGTGATTGGCCTCATCAGCAACAATGATGAGCTGGCCTACAGGGAGGAGGTCCAGCACTTAGCAGCATGGTGCGCTGACAACAACCTGGCCCTTAACTCCAAGAAGACCAAGTAGCTCATTGTAGACTTCTGGGAGTCCAGAGGCGGCATGCACACCCCCATCCACATTAACGGGACGGAGGTGGAACGTGTTTCTAGCTTCAGGTTCCTGGGAGTCCATGGTAAATGGTAGGGAATTGAAGAATGTAGGTGAACAGAGGGATCTGGGAATAACTGTGCACAGTTCCCTGAAAGTGGAATCTCATGTAGATAGGGTGGTAAAGAAAGCTTTTGGTGTGCTGGCCTTTATAAGTCAGAGCATTGAGTATAGAAGCTGGGATGTAATGTTAAAATTGTACAAGGCATTGGTGAGACCAAATCTGGAGTATGGTGTACAATTTTGGTCGCCTAATTATAGAAAGGATGTCAACAAAATAGAGAGAGTACAGAGGAGATTTACTAGAATGTTGCCTGGGTTTGAGCAACTAAGTTACAGAGAAAGGTTGAACAAGTTAGGGCTTTATTCTTTGGAGTGCAGAAGGTTAAGGGGGGACTTGATAGAGGTTTTTAAAATGATGAGAGGGATAGACAGAGTTGACGTGGAAAAGCTTTTCCCACTGAGAGTAGGGAAGATTCAAACAAGGGGGCATGACATGAGAATTAAGGGACTGAAGTTTAGGGGTAACATGAGGGGGAACTTCTTTACTCAGAGAATGGTAGCTGTGTGGAATGAGCTTCCAGTGAAGGTGGTGGAGGCAGGTTCGTTTTTATCATTTAAAAATAAATTGGATAGTTATATGGATGGGAAGAGAATGGAGGGTTATGGTCTGAGCGCAGGTATATGGGACCAGGGGAGATTATGTGTTCGGCACGGACTAGAAGGGTCGAGATGGCCTGTTTCCGTGCTGTAATTGTTATATGGTTATATGGTTATATGGAGTCAACATCTCCGATGACCTCTCTTGGACCCACAATACTTCTACTCTGATCAAGAAGGCTCATCAGCGTCTCTTCTTCCTGAGGAGACTGAAGAAGGTCCATCTGTCTCCTAAGATCCTGGTGAACTTCTACCGCTGCACCATCGATAGCATCCTTACCAACTGCATCACAGTATGGTATGGCAACTGCTCTGTCTCCGACCGGAAGGCATTGCAGAGGATGGTGAAAATTGCCCAACGCATCACCGTTTCTTCGCTCCCCTCCATTGAGTCTGTCCAAAGCAAGCGCTGTCTGCGGAGGGCACTCCGCATCGCCAAGGACTGCTCTCACCCCAACCATGGACTGTTTACCCTCCTACCATCCGGGAGGTGCTACAGGTCTCGCCGTTGCCGAACCAGCAGGTCGAGGAACAGCTTCTTTCCGGCGGCTGTCACTCTACTCAACAACGTACCTCAGTGACTGCCAATCACCCCCCCCCCCCCCCCTTATTATTATTTATTCAAATCGTTTGCTATGTCGTTCTTCCAGGGAGATGCTAAATGCATTTTGTTGTCTCTGTACTGTACGCTGACAATGACAATTAATATTGAATCTGAATCTGAATCTGAATGATGTGTGGTGGCAGTGTCCCAGCGAGCCGCGCGGGCCGGATCCACCCGCCAAACAACCGCACTGCCAACGACTGGGGCGACGACCGAATGCGCCTCACTCACCGTGCAGGCCACCCAGTGGCGAGTGGCGAGGCCTGTCTAGGCCGAAGGAGCCTCAGAGGTGGTGGTGACAGGAGCCTCGGTGGTGGCAGCGGAAGACTCAGCGGTAGCAACGGGAGCCTCGGTGGCGGTGGGGCCTCGTGTTCGATGAGCGTGGGTGGGAGGGGAAGACAATGGGGACCCGGCGTGGGACAACTGCCATCGAGGGACGGTGAGAGAACAAAGGGGGACCTGATGTGGGGGGCGGGAGGGGGCACTCTAATTTAGGATCCTCTGCCCAGGGGACTAGTCTGTGTTTGTTTGTTCGTTTGTTCGTGTGAAGGCACTGTGCACTCGGCAGACACACAAATGTCGCTTGTCTTTTTCTCTTTTGCTTTAACTTTTAATTTTGAGTTTTTTGTGTACTTTGTTGGGTGTTGTGACTGTCGGCAGAACAATTTCCCTCTGAGGATGAATAAAGTTCTATCGTATTGTATCATATCGTATCTTAAGACCAGCTCTTATCTGCATACACATAATCCATACCCCTGGATTCCCAGCATATCCATGTACCTATCCAAAAATCTCGAAAATGCAACAATTGTACCTGCTTCCACCGACACCCCTGGCAGCGCATTTCAGTCACCCACCACCATCTGTGTAAATGTCCTGCCCTGCAGATGTCCTTTAAACTTTGCCCCTTAAGTTAGTCTTCCGGTATTTAATAATTATCTCCTGGGAAAAGGGTTTTGTCTCCCTTAACTGTGCCTCTGATGATTTTATAAATGTTTACCAAGTCTCCTGCATTTCAGAGAAAAAATTAAAATCTATTCAATCTCTTTCCACAGCTAATACCCCTAATCCAGGCATTGTTCTCTTCAGCCACCTCTGCACCCTATTCAAAACTTCCACATGAGATGACCAGAACTGCGTGCAATACTCTAAATACTGTTTAATCAATGTCCTATCGAGCTGCATCCTGACGTCCTGACGTCATGACTCTTCTATGCTATGCCCCAAATAATATTATTTACTGTTCTTCTGATCCCCCTTCATGTTGTTTGGTTATCATCATCCCTTTGTTCCTATTTGACAACTCCTGGTATCCACCTTTTACAATTTCCATCTTCTTTATTGCCTTCTCTCCCCTCACCACCTCATTTTCAAAATGTACTTTTCACCTGACTTTTATGTTTCGAGATACAGCGCGGAAACAAGCCCTTCGGCCCACCGAGTCCGTACCGACCAGTGATCCCAGCACATTAATACTACCCTACACACACCAGGGACAATTTTACATATAAATGGTGTCAATTAACCTACAAAGCTGTATGTCTTTGGAGTGAGGGAAGAAACCGAAGATCGCAGAGAAAACCCACGCAAGTCACGGGGAGAAGGTCCAAACTCCGTACAGACAGCACGTGTAGTCGGGATCGAACCCGCGACTTTGGAGCTGAAAGCGCTGTAAGGCAGCAACTCTACCGCTGTGCCACCTTTGTTGAAATTGAACCTCCAATTTTGTGAAAGCTTGAATTTCAGCGATCTACCTGTGACACCACTTTCATGGAACTATGTAACTGCACTCCAAGATCCCACAGTTCTACAACTATCCCCAGAGCCTTGCCATTGACTGAGGTCCTGCGCTGGATTGACATACCAAAATGCAACACCTCGCCCTTCTCTGTATTAAACACCATAAACTATCCCTCAGCCCACCTGCCCAACCAATCAAGATCCCGCTGCAATCTTTGACAACCATCTTCACAATCTACAATACCGCCCAAGTCAGTGTCATCCAAAAAACTTCCAAATCATGCCTTGTACATTCTCAACAAAATCATTGACATAGATGACAAACAACAATGGGCCCAACACTGAACCCTGAGGCACACCACTAGTCACTGGCCTCCAGTCCGAAACATCATCTTCCATCACCAACCTCTATTTCTTTCCATGAAGCCAATTCCCTGCTGAAATCCACATATACAACATCTATATCTCTGCCCTCATCAACCTTTTTGGTCACATCTTCACAAACCTCAATGGGTGAAATGCTGCCAATCGTGGCTACTATTACATATAGATTCAGTGGGCTGTTTCTTTGCATTATGTGTTATTTTTAACAACAATCTCACTGATCTGTATTCAAAAATTAAAGCTCATAGTACCTTGTTGCACATGATAATAAAGGGACCATTGAACCATCGCACCTAATATGATTTGTGAGATAGGACCTCCCACGTACAAAACCATGCAGACTGTCCCTAATTATCCCTTGTCCATCTAAATGCATGTATATCTTATCTCTCAGAATGCTCACTACCAACTTTCCAGCCACAGATGTTAGACTCACAGGCCTGTAGTTCCAAGGGTTTTTCCTGCAGCCTTCTTAAATAGAGGCACAGCATTTGCCACCCTCCACTTTTCAGGCACCTCACACACATTTAATGATGATGCATAAATCTTAGCCAAGGCACTGGCAATTTCCTCTCTAGCTTTCCACAGTGTCCTCGGATAAATCTGATCAGGCCCGAGAGATTTGTGATCATTGTAATGGTATAATGGTAAAATTGTAAATTGTCCCTAATGTGTAGGATAGTGTTAGTTTATGGGGATCGCTGGTCGACGTTGACGTGGACTAAATGGGCTGAAAGGCCTGTTTCCATGCTGTATCTCTAAATTAAACTAAACTAAACTGAATGTTGTGTTGGAAGGAACTGCAGATACTGGTTTAAACCGAAGATAGACACAAAATGCAGGAGTAACTCAGCGGCACAGGCAGCATCTCTGGAGAGAAGGAATGGGTGACTTTTCACATCGAGACCCTTCTTCAGACTGTAAACTAAATGTTCCATGTTTTTAAAAACATAGTGAGATAGTGGTATAACTATCATAATTTTGGGGTTGTATTTAAGTAAGTAAGTAAGTAAGTAAGTAAGTAAGTAAGTAAGTAAGTAAGTAAGTAAGTAAGTAAGTAAGTAAGTAAGTAAGTAAGTAAGTAAGTACGTTTATTGGCCAAGTATTCACATACAAGGAATTTGCCTTGGTGCTCTGCCCAAAAGTAACAACATGACATACAGTGACAGTTATGAATGACTCAGAAAACACTAAACATTAATAATAATAAAACATTAACAATAAAAATGATAAAACACCATTGATCAAGCATGTGAACTAACAAAATACCAGATCAAAGGGAGGCTACAGATTTTTGGGTGTTGAGTAGAGCCACTACTCGTGGATAAAAATTGTTTTTATGTCTGGCTGTGGCAGCTTTAACAGTCCGGAGTCGCCTTCCAGAGGGAAGTGATTCAAAGAGTTTGTGGCCAGGGTGAGAGGGGTCAGAGATCATCTTGCCCGCTCGCTTCCTGACCCTTGCAGTGTACAGTTCATCAATGTAGCCAATAATCTTCTCTGCTGATTCGCTGCAGCCTCCAGGTGTCGTGCTCGGTGGCTGAGCCAAACCAGACCATGATGGAGGAGGTGAGAACAGACTCTACGATGGCCATGTAGAATTGGACCATCATTGTCTGTGGCAGATTGTGCTTCCTCAGCTGCCGTAGGGAGTACATCCTCTGTTGTGCCTTTTTGACTGTGGAGTCAATGGTAGCCCCCCACTTAAGGTCCTTAGCGATGATGGTTCCCAGGAACTTAAAAGACTCCACAGATGTGACTGTGGTGTAGTTGATGGTGAGTGGGGTGAGGGGAGGTGGAGCTCTCCTTAAGTCTACAATCAATTCCACTGTCTTAAAAGCATTGAGCTCTAGGTTGTTGCTATGGCACCAGGACGCCAACTGTGATTCCTCCCCATCCTGGATCAGTCCAATTAGGATTGTGTCGTCCGCAAACTTGAGATGCTTGACAGTGGGGTCTGTGGAGGTGCAGTCGTTGGTGTAGAGAGAGTAGAGGAGAGGAGGGAATACGCAGCCTTGCGGTGCTCCTATGCTGAGTGTTTGTGGGTCCAAGATTTGCTTTCCCAGCCTCACATGCTGCTTCCTGTCTGTCAGGAAGTTGGTGATCCACTGACAAAGGGGTTCAGGCACAGTCAACTCGGAAGGTTTGGAGTGTAGTAGCTCTGGTACAATGGTGTTGAATGCAGAGCTAAACAAAAGGAATATTCATGAATTTACGGCTAACAAAAGGAATATTCACTAATTTAGAGGAAACATTGAACTTTTGAGGCAGCTAAATTGTTAAACCTGCAAACGTGATGTAATATCCCCCTCAATTAATGGTGTTGTTTGGCATTTATTACTGTCATGGTTGACTGTGAATGTTTAGTATGCTCTTGTTGTTCTTGTTCCCAAAATAACTGCAGAATTTTATTTTGTCAGCTGTATTTATTTATTTATTTTTATCTGAATTTTCTCCACAGCTTGAGTGTCATTTGATGAGAAAATTAAAGCTGTCTAAAAAAAAGCAAAATAAACCAATTGTTTGATGGATATTTAAAAAAAATAGCCACAAAGTACTAGAGTCACTCAATGGGTCAGGCAGCATCTGTGGAGGGAATGGCCAGGCGATATTTTGGGTCTTGTCCATGTTCACCCGAACGGGTCCCAACTATGCATGTCTTTTGTTGGTTATGTTGACCAGTCCTTGTTCCAAACGTACTCCATTATCATTCCCCACTCTTTTTCTCCCCGACATTAATGACTGCATCGGGGCTGCCGCCTGTATCTGTGCAGAAATCACTGATTTCATCAACTTTGCTACCAGCTTCTCTGCACTCAAATTCAGCTGGACTATCTCTGACACCTCTCTCCCCTTTTTTACTCTCTCTTTCTCCATCACAAGGAACAGACTATCAACTGACGTTTACTACAAACCCATTGCCTCCCACAATTATTTTAACCACACCTCCTCCCACCCTGCTCTTGCAAGCATGTCAACCCTTATTATCAATTTCACCGTCTCCACCACAGCAGGCACAACGGTAGAGTTACTACCTGATAGCACTTACCCAGGTTCACTCCTGACTACGGGTGCTGTCGGGACGGAGTTTCTACATTCTCCCCGTGACCACGTGGGTTTTCTCCGAGATCTTCGGTTACCTCCCACACTCGAAAGACGTACAGATTTGTAGGCTAATTGGCTTGGTAAAAATGTAAATTATCCCTAGTGTGTGTGGGATAGTGTTAATGTGCGGGCATCGCTGATCGGCACGGACACCACGCTTCTATCTCTAAAATAAATTAAACAAACCTGTTCCCAAGATGAGACTCTTGTACATAGTACATCCAAAATGTCCTCTTACCTCAGGGTGACAAATGTGGTATCTCCCCATACTGTTGTGGATTGATCCCCCACCCCTATATCCCATACTTCTGCCCCCACTTTCTTTTCCCACAAACAGACCAAGGATAGGGTTCCACTGGCCCTTACCTTTCACCCCACCACAGGTGTCAGAGGTCATGGGCCGAAGGAAGGAGAATGGGCCTAGGAGGGAGAGATAGATCAGCCATGATTGAATGGCAGAGTAGACTTGATGGGATGAATGGCCTCATTCTGCTCCTATCACTTATGATGATATGAACTCTGCAACCAACACATGATTCTCCTGAAACCAATTGCTGGATACCCATGCATGCCTTTCAATGCAGGCTCTCAGTTTAACTTCTGAGGAATACAGGTGCACAACCTTTTATCCGAAGATCCAAATAACGAAAACCTCCGAATAGCGACATTTTTTCAGTCCTTGAAGAAAGGTCCTTGAAAACGTTCACCGAGGGCGGCCCGCAGAGGTGACAGCGGAACCTCCGGTCGGTCCTCGAAGAAAGGGGAACTAAAGCCCCATTCATAAAAGAGAAGGTGAGGGTATATTGCGCGGGAGGGTTAATAATTGACAATCTGCTGCTGCCTGCCCGCTGAGGTTAAAAAGTTCCCACGGTAGACTCACGATACACAGTGTATCGTGAGTCTTGCGTGGGAACTTTTTTAACTCAGCGGGCAGCAGCAAATTGTCGCTCCCTTCAGTTTCACCCCACCTACACCCCTCTGCTTCCCGGCCATGTGTGTGACCTCTTCCCTCCCCTCTCCAGCTCCCCGCGCATTGCACCGGCGCGGGGGCTTTGCACTGTCTTCACGTCGGAGCTAGTGCCAGTCACCGGAGACGTCAGGACCAACGGGACACCGACCCCCAGGCCCACTGCAAGCACGGAGATCCCAGAGACCCACAGCCAGCAGCAGCCCAGCCCCGTTCCAATTCCAGAGGAACACGCTCTCCGCTGTCCCCGTAGGGACAGAAGCTGATGGCTCGGGCTGTGACGTCTCCGGCCACCCCCCTGTACAGGAGCTGAGACTGGGAACTGTGGGGTTGTTTGCAGTTGCAGAGGGAGGGGGCAAGGGCGGTACAGTTCCCAGTCTCAGCTCCATTCTAGGGGGTGACCGGAGACGTCAGGACCAACGGGACACCGACTGCAAGCACGGAGATCCCATAGACTCACAGCCAGCAGCAACTCTAGCCCAGCCCCGCTCCAACTCCAGAGGAACCCGGGTTGCGGATGAGGGGGCGCAGCTCGGGCTGTGGGCGAACTGCCACTTGTCGCTGTAGCGGCGCATCGGGGAGCGGGTTCCTGTTGGTCCTGACGTCTCCGGCCGTCCCCCTGGACAGGAGCTGAGAGACGTCAGGACCACCAGAAGCCGCTCCCCGATGCGCCGCTACAGCGACAAGTGGCAGTTCGCCCACAGCCCGAGCTGCGCCCCCTCATCGGGACACCGACCCCCAGGCCCACTGCAAGCACGGAGATCCCAGAGACTCACAGCCAGCAACAACTCTAGCCCAGCCCCGCTCCAACTCCAGAGGAACCCGGGTTGCGGATGAGGGGCCGCAGCTCGGGCTGTGGGCGAACTGCCACTTGTCGCCGTAGCGGCCCATCGGGGAGCGGATTCCTCTGGAGTTGGAGGGACAGGAAGACACAGCGGCTTTTGAGAATGGTGGGCAATCACTTCCAAAGTTCTGCCCACACACTCAGTACACCTCTCCTACACTTGTCTCCCGCACTAAGATCATCTCGCAGAGAAGGATCCCAGCCTAACCCTCCCTATTCTCTCCTATTCTGCAAGAAAAACCTACATTGAAGACTCAAACTCGCGATCGAGTAACTGCCGGGATCGAGGCGCAAACTCGCGACCTTACGGATACGAGCCGAGCACTCTACCACTGAGCCAGCCGTTAAAATCTACGCTAAAAATCTTCCATTCCGAAAACCGAAAAATTCTGAATTACGAAAAGTGTCTGGTCCCAAGGCTTTCGGATAAAAGGTTGTGCACCTGTACTTGCATTTACTCTGCAGTCTTATTTTAAATCCTGAAACATGAGATTCTGATGCATCCCAAAGGGCAACAGCAATGATCAATTCTCTCCACCCTAAAGACCGAAGAAGATGAGGAACAGAAGCAGAGGACGATCATCTGGTCCTTCAAACTTGTTCCCACCATTCATCAAGACCATGGATGATCCACCTTACAACCATATTTCCTATCCTGTGATGCCCCTCGTAGCCAGAACTGTTCCATGCCTGAGCTTCTGCAACCCTTTGAGGTGGAGAATTTCAATGATTTCTGTTCCTATGTGCAGAAATGTCCACTCATCTCACCCGTAAGCAGCCTTGTATGAAACTGTGACACATTCCACCCCACCCTCTCAATCCTGGATAGTGTTATGACTCAATATGAAATTGAGTAAATGCTAAAATATGTTTTAGCTTTGCAGACATTGAATACATTGAATCCAAAGTCTTATCTCTCCTTCCTTCATCATCAATCACTTTATCTCCTCTGCGGCCAATGTGTGCTTTACTTTAGACTGTAGATTTTACAGTACACCGTGGAAACAGGCCCCTCGGCCCACCAAGTCCATGCCGACCAGTGGTCACCCGCTATCCCACACACTAGGGACAATTTATAATTCACCACAGCCAATTAGCCTACAAACGTCTACGTCTTTGGAGTGTGGGTGGAAACTGGAGCACCTGGAGAAAACTCAAGCAGTCACAGGGAGATCAGACTAACTCTGTACAGGCAACACCCGTAGTCAGGATCGAACCCCGGTCTCTAGTGTTGTCTCTATCGCTGCGCCACCGTGCCGCCATGTTGAGAATTTCCAGCATTTACTCTCTTGATCACCGTAATCCCGAATGTGATATTTTTGTAAATAAAACCATTTAGCTTGCATTGGTGTTCATCTATACTTTTCACTCTGAATTCCTCCCTATGCCTACATAGAATCACCACCTTTCTTTTTGTGCCACTCAGAATTTGGTTATTACAGCAATCTCATTCATTTCCAACACACGTATTGATTTTGACAGTTAGAAACTTTATCAGTCACTGAAGTCCATGTGGTGATCCCACAATGTACTTGGGAAGATTGGCACCAATATTTGCTCAAGGATAGACACAAAGTGCAGGAGCTACTTAGAGGGTCAGGCAGCATCTCTGGAGAAAAAGGATGGGTGACATTTTGGGTCGGGACTCTTATTCACGGATGACAATACAATGCATCTGGAAGATCTTCGGTCAGAAGCTTGTTGTCCTGTGTGTCATAGAAACCCATTATCTTCAGAACCGGGAATAACCAGTGGGTATGACATTCAGATCATTAAGAATGACACAGGTTGAAACAATTAGAACAAATAGATGGCAGCACAGTGGCGCAGCAGTAGAGTTGCTGCCTTACAGTGCGAGAGACTCGGGTTAAATCCTGACTACGGGTACTGTCTGTGCGGAGTTTTACGTTCTTCCAGTGACCTATGTGGGTTTTCTCTGGGTGCTCCGGTTTCCTCCCACTCTCCAGAGACATGCAGGTTTGTAGGTTAATTGGCAGGGTGTAAATTGTCCCTAGTGTGTAGGATAGAACAAGTGTACAGGTGATCATTGGTCGGCGTGGACTCAGTGGGCCAAAGGGCCTGATTCCATGTTGTATCTCCAAACTAAACTAAACTAAACTAAACTAAACTAAACTAAACTAAACTAAACTAAACTAAACTAAACTAAACTAAACTAAACTAAACTAAACTAAACTAAACTAAGACTGAGGTGAGAAAAAACTTTTTCACCCAGAGAGTTGTGAATTTGTGGAATTCCCTACCACAGAGGGCAATGGAGGCCAAATCACTGGATGGATTTAAGAGAGAGTTAGATAGAGGTCTAAGGGTTAATGAAATCAAGGGATATAGGGAGAAGGCAGGCATGGGTTATTGATCGGGGATGATCAGCCATGATCACAATGAATGGCAGAGATGCGATAGTGACATTTAAGATGCTTTTAGATAGGTACATGGATATGCAGGGAATGAAAGGATATGGATCATGTGTAGGCAGAGGAGATTAATTTAGCTTTGTATCCGGTTGGTGGCGCAACTAACGTTGCAGCAGCCCCTGCAGACTGTCTGTCTTTTTAAAATCTAGTTGAATGTAGTTTGTTGTGTTCTTTTTATATTGTTTTTAAATGTGTATATGTGGGTGGCAGGGGGGGGTGGGGTGGTGGGGACTTTAAAATCTCTTCCCTGCACGGGAGACCCAACCTATTTCCTGTCGGGTCTCCGTTGTCGATTGGTCCTAGTACCGTGGAGCGGCCTCCAATCGGTACGACCTGGGGGCTTCATTCACGGAGCATGTGGAGCTGCGGACTCACCATCGTGGGACAGGCCAGCCTCGGAGCATGGGGAGCGGTGGTGGCTCGCTGCTGTGGCCCGACTCCGGAGCTCGGAGGCTCCAGCCAAAGGGCCGGTGGACTGTGATATTGGAAGCTCGTGGGTCCGGGTGGGAGACTGCTTTTCGGATCTCCCGCAACGCAACTTCTCCCGCCCATGTCGCAGGGTTGGAACAACCCGGAGCTGGGCCGTACATCGCCCAGCGTGGCTTTAATGGCCACGCGACATTACAACGCCCGCCGGGGGCTCCCCGTTGAGACATTAAGACCTAGAGCGGGGCCGTACGTCGCCCGGCACGTGGGACTTACCATCATCCGCCTCGGGCTTGAACATCGGGAGAAAAATGGAATACAGGGGAGAGAAAAGATTTTGCCTTCCAATTGAGTGAGGAGGAGATTCACTGTGATGGATGTTTGTGTGAATTGAATTGTTGTGTGTCTTGTAGAAATTGTTTTGTTTGTTTGTTTGTAGAAACAGTTTCGTTTGGGCCTCATTGAGGTTCAAATGACAATGAATAAATATTGTATTGTATAATATTGTATTATGTCCACCAAAGACATTATGGGCTGAAGTGCCTGTTCATGTGCTGTACTGCACTATGTTTCTATCACTCCAACATTCAGGAATCAAGAGAAAATAATATTTACTGTTAAATGTCCCAGACAGAACAATGAAATTCTTACTTGCAGCAGCACACAATATGTAAACATTATAATAAACGAGAAAAAAAGGTCAGAATATATGTGTGTGTTTATGTATATATATATATACACACACACACATATATTCTGACCTTTTGTGTATATATATGTACACAATATATTATGTGTATGTGTGTGCAGATATTTTTGTACAGGTTTGGATTCTGAGGAATGACAAGAAAAACCCTGTCTACTTTAACCTAAACAACAGACTAATTGATGTTTGCCAAATGTATAAATATAAAAGATAAAGAGATGTAATTACACACTGCTTCCAACATTTCACCTGATATATTGTACATTTTTTAATGTTTCAACACAGCTTTAAAGGTTGACTGAAATCCAACAGCAAAGTGTATAATTTTCTTGTTGAATGACAATGAAATTACATTTATTAATCTTTAATTAGGAGCAACCTTCACATGCGCAATTACAAAATAGAATCAAACTGGCATAATACAAATCAATAAATATTAATAATTTAATACATAACATAGTTTTCTATGAAGCCTCACCTTCTGCCCAGTTAATAAAATATAATATGGGCCTCTATAGATTATTACTGAGCATTATGATGGCCTCAAATGCATCAGGCTTGATTTTATAGCTACTGGACTAATAGGAGAGAGAGTTTGTGGGGTTCTCTCTGTTTGGGGTGTGCCACCCATCATATGTTAACTGCAGGACATTTGGTAACCTACCTACCTCACTCACTCTATTCATCTTACTCACCTACCCTCACTCACCTACACATAAGTGATAGGAGCAGAATTAGGCCATTTGACCCATCAAGTCTACTCCGCCATTCAATCATGGCTGATCTATCTCTCCCTCATAACCCCATTCTCCTGCCTACTCCCCATAACTCCTGACACCCATAATAATCAAGAATCTATCTATCACTGCCTTACAAATATTAACTGACTTGGCCTCCACAGCCTTTTGGGGCAAAGAATTCCACATATTCAACACCTTCTGATGAAAGAAATTCCTCCTCATCTACTTCCGAAAGGAACGTCCTTTAATTCTGAAGCTATGGCCTCTAGTTGTAGACTCTCCCACTAGTGGAAACATCCTCTCCACATCCACTCTATCCAGCCCTTTCACTATTCGGTAAGTTTCAATGAGGGTACCCCTCATCCTTCGAAACTCCAGCGAGTACAGGCCCAGTGCCATCAAACGCGCTCGCTCGCTCACACACATTCACACACACACTCACATGCACACTCACATGCACACTCACCCACACACTCATTCATTCACACACACACTCACATGCACACTCACTCATACACTCATTCACATGCACACTCACTCACACATTCACTCACACACTCACAGACTCATTCACACATTCACACACTCACACACGCTCTCACGCACACTCACTCACTCATTCATTCACTCACACACTTCACACACACACACACACACACACACACACACACACACACACACACTCACACACACACACACACACACACGCACACTCAGTAACTCACTGCCAATGGAGGGTGAGGGGAAGACTCTTTAATACATGAATGTTAGCGGTCCTATAAATCAATCAATTGTTACAGTACTAACATATTGGCCTGTTTGGACCAATGGTATATTAAACTAATTGAATATATGCAGATAGGCAATTAGTTGTTGTTGAAAGCACTGATTAGAAATGGGACAATAATAAGCCCATTGTCGTCCAAAATGATAAGCGCCTTAGCATTTGTTAGCAAGATGTGCAGAAGATATTTTGCAATGCATTCCATGAATTTGGATCTGCAATTATTGTAAAATGATAGATGAAACTGGTTGAAATTAATAAGACCTCCAGCCAGCTTCAATCAGCACCAAGTTTTAATGTTTAAAAATTGCAACAAAGTAGAGGCAAATGTCTCAAGGATTGCGAGCAATTTAAAATCAATCAGTTCACAATACGTTCCATTGAATGCCCCGTGACAGCTTATTGATTATTAGCTGTTTTCTGACGAGGTAATATTAAATCTGAGATAACACTTTCAATTGTGCCTTTCAGTTGAAAGTTCTACAAACAAAAATTATTCTTGTAAGGAGTCAGCTTAGCTTTCTAACTATTTAAAAACAACTAGAATGTCGAACGGCTTTCCTAGCCAAAAGCAACTACAATTTATGTTCAGGTAAACAAGATTATCAGTGACCAAGTTATTCATACAGTCCGCGATGTTACTTCAACATTCCACATTAACAAAAAAATCTTACAACCTGTAATTAGACATTCAGCCAATAAAAGAATACACTGAGTGATGATGAAGAGTAAGTTCCAAATTTCAGAAAGATAGACATGTATAAATGTATATTTATATATATATATTTGTATGTAGAGCACAGCTTGATGCTGCACTGCGCAAACACTATAGTGAAAGGTCTGGCTAAAGTACAAGTGGAGTCGACGTTTCCAATAGTAGAGAGTCTTGGGCCCGAGGCCATCGCCTCAGAATGAAAGTCCATTCCATTAGAAGATGATGAGAAGGAAGTTATTTAGTCAAAGGGAGTTGAATCTGTGCAACTCATTGGCACAGACGGCTGTGGAGGCCAAGTCAATAGATATTGACAGATTTGCGATTAGTCAAGAGTCAAGAGTGCTTTATTGTCATACTAGACTAAGTGGGACCCAGTGAGTCCCTGTCACACGAGAGGCCTGGTCCCCCAACGCAACCCATTCCCCAACGCAATATTCCACCACTCACCCATAGCCCAAAACTGCGCAGGCATGGGGCATTTCCCTTCATCCCTGAGCACGCCCTGGGCTGTGGGGCGGGAGGAGTGTGGGGGGGGGGGGGGGGGGGGGCGGTGAGGTGGGGGTGTGAGGGGGAGATGTGTATGTGTCGCGGGATGGGTATGGGAGGGGGGAGGGGGGAGGAGGGATGCAGGAGGGGGGGGATATGTGGGGAGGGTGTGTGTGTTGGAGGGGTGTGTGTGTGTGTGTCAGGGAGGGTGTGTGTGTGGGAGGGGAGGGGGTTGTGCTGGTAGAGGGGTTGTAGGGGGAGGGGTGTGTGAGCGGGGCAAAGGGTGTGCAGGGGCGGGGGTTGTGGGGTCGGGGGGGGTTTGTGGGGGTTGTAGGGGGGGGGTTTGTAGGGGTGGGAGTGTGTGTGTGGATGGGGTGGAGTGAGCTCGGAGAAAAGACGGGGGAAGAACCATGAGGAAGAGGGAGGCATCATGGCAGAGGTGGGGAGGAGGCAGCGAGGGGGACCAGA
Organism: Leucoraja erinaceus; assembly: GCF_028641065.1. Taxonomy (NCBI): domain Eukaryota; kingdom Metazoa; phylum Chordata; class Chondrichthyes; order Rajiformes; family Rajidae; genus Leucoraja; species Leucoraja erinaceus. The sequence continues at coordinate 2,688,949 of NC_073402.1, read as the reverse complement.
GGAGTAGTGCCTGGAATTGACGTTGCGATGGGGACTCAGAGCGGGCGTTGGTTGCTGGTCGTTCTCCTCCACTGGGAGCAGAGTCTCCACTTTCTGTTTGGCGACATCTCCGACTCCGGGCTGGAGTGGGTCTCCCACGCTGGGCTGGGTCGGGTCTCCGATGCTGGGCTGCTGCTTAGGGCTGGGCCTCTGCTGGCCATCCTCAGGTCCTGTAAAAACACGATGGCACAGGAAGGGGCGGACCATCCCGGGGAGTGACAGGGGAATCGACTAATCCGCACGGCGCCGACTGGCAGGAGAGGAAATCCATGAGCGCTTTTTAAGATTTTTAAACCTCGCTAACTTTTACGACATCCAACTGATCGGAATAAAACTTGCCGCACTCGCAGCACAGAGAACGGTGAGCGCTATCCACCCCCCCCCCCCCCCCCCCCCCCCTTCCCCACCGGCCCCCACTTGAAGCAGGAGGCCACTGCAGCAGCAGCAGCAGCAGGGTACTGCAGTGGTAGGTATTGGTAGGCAGTGGCAGCGACCCCAGCTACAGTCCATTCAGCCCACAACGCCAGTACAAGCCCAAGTAAAATCTATTCGGCCCCCAATATCCGTACTAGCCGTCCAGAAACTAGTCCCCCTGCCCACAACTGTACTAGCCCAAGAAATGTTCCTTCAGCCTACAATATCCAAACTATCCTTCTGGAAACCAGTCCCTTTGGCCCACAACACCTGTGCTAGCCCATGCCCCCCCCCCCCCCCCCCCCCCCCCCCCCCCCCACCGGCCCCCGACAGCTCCTGCCTGAAGCCACCCTCCTTTCCCAGCTGCAGGATGCTATCTCCATCCCCCACTGGCCGTCAGATTCAGATTCAGATTCAATTTTAATTGTCATTGTCAGTGTACAGTACAGTACGTCGACAGCCCCTGCCTGAAACGGTCCCCATACCCAGCTGCAGGACGCTTTTCCCCCCCCACCGGCCCCCGCCTGAAACCACCCCCCTCCCCCGGCTGCAGAATGCCTTCCCCCCCCCCCCCCCCCACCGGCCCCTGCCTGAAACCGTCCCCCTCCCCCAGCTGCAGAATGCAACAAGAGACACAACAAGAAAGAATGGACTGAATAAATCTCATCTTTAACTTTTAAATTGTAGTTATATTTTAAGTTATTCACATTTTAAGCTTTAATAAATCCCTTATCCACTTGCCGTGCCTGTCAGCTGTGCCTGCGCAGTATTCCTGCATGTTCTACATCACAATGGGAACCCAATGGGCGGGAATCGCTGCTCATCCGGCGAGCTGCTAAGAGTGATGGGGGGGATTGAGGGTGGATGGAGTGAGTGCGTGGGGGTGGAAGGGTAAGGGGCAGGGTGAGGAGGGTGAGGGGAGGAGGGAGGATCAGGGGCGTCACAACAGGAATCCATCAGCTGCTCTGGACCAGTTGGGAGCTATGCGTGAGTGGTGGAATATTGCGTTGGGTGACCAGGCCTCCCGTGTGCCAATGGGACCCACAGTCTAGTATGATAATAAAACTTTCATGTCTCTTTAAATAGCCGACAAATGTTTGGCTGTGTGACATTGGATTTGCTTTGCAATATGTTTTATAATTTATAGTGTATGCTTCTTTAAATTGCTTTCAAAGTAAAATCAGTTCTCACAGTAGATTGAACAATAGGATCTGTTATTGTTTCATCAAATCAGAAAGACAGTGTTAAAGAGAAACAATGAGATTATCCTCCTAGACTTAATCCAAACGCGCCAAAGTGTGGCGATACAATATGCATTTTAATCTAATTTAACTCATTTGCTAACTAAACTTGACTCCATGAAATAGAATAATGATCCAAAGTGTGTTTCAGGAAAATAGCACATGTTGGGTTGAGGCAACAGTGATAAATGAATTGTTGTTATTATGATTCATGATGTATTTGGACTTTTAACACTTTATTGGTATATATTGCATTCCTGTATTCGCCACACGATATTTCCAACATCAGAAATCTGCACAAATGCGGTGACATTTCACAGGGAATGAAGACCTGGCCGGTGTTTTATGCAGCCAGTTGTCACACATAGATCTGGCCATTGTGGATGTAGCCCTGACCATCAAACAAATCAACTTCCCTTCCATTTACTCCATCTACACTTCACGCTGCCTTGGCAAGGCCAGCTCAATAATCAAGGACCAGTCTCAGCCCAGTCACTCCCTCTTCTCCCCTCTCCCATCGAGCAAGGGGGACAGAAGTGTGAAAACACACACCTCTACATTCAGGGACAGTTTCTTGACAGCTGTTATCAGGCAACTGAACCATCTTATAACCAACTTGGAGAGTGTTCCTGACCTACCATCCATCTCATTGGAGACCCTTGGACTATCTATAATCAGACTTTACTGGTCTTTATCTTGCATTAAAAATTATTCCCTTTATCATGTATCTGTAAACTATGGGCATATCGATTGCAATCATGTATAGTCTTTCCACTGACTAGACTGTACACAGCAATAAGCTTTTCACTGTACCTCAGTACACGTGACAATAAACTAAACTAAATGTCAGAATACCATGTTGCCTTCACTAAATGGCATCCATGAACATGTTTTTGACGAGGCTTTTAGATCACCAGACCACCAGATTGCTAGTCCAATTACTTAACCACGTCTTTAGAAACAGCTTCTTCACTTCTGTTATTGGACTAAACTAAACTAATCTAAACTAAACTAAACTAAACTAAACTAAACTAAACTAAACTAAACTAAACTAAACTAAACTAAACTAAACTAAACTAAACTAAACTAAACTAAACTAAACTAAACTAAACTAAACTAAACTACTGAGCAGTCCTCTCAGAAGCCAGGTTGTAGCCTACCTCCAGATTGTGGTCCTGTTCTTCTAACCTACCTCATTGCAGATCTTGAATCATTAGAGCATACTGGACAATAGACCAACTATTGGCATAGTCATGTTGACACAGAGAAGGTGGGCTGAAGGCAATGCACCTATGCTGTACTGTTCTATGGATTCTATGGCCCTTGAGCAACAGACTAAACAGAAGAGTTCCGGTAGGCGGCGCGGCTCTGGCCAGCAGCGGCCTCTGCAGCCTGTCCGCGTTTTTATTATTTTTTGTCTGTGTTTTTATGTAGTTTTTGTTATTTTATGTTGGGGTGTGTGTGTGGGGGGGCGGGGGTGGGGTGGGAGGGGGGGGGGAAACTTTTTGAATCTCTCCCTGCACTGGAGACCCGACCTTTTCTCGTCGGGTCTCAGGTGTCGTTGAGGCCGCAACGAGGAGCGGCCTCCAACAGGAAGAAGCCGGGGACTCAGGTGTCGACTCACCGTTGCCGTCGCGGAGCTGGCCGGGTCCGGAGCGGGTGGAGCGGTGGAGGAGCGCTGCTGCTGCTGCTGTCGTGCTGCTGCTGCTGCTGCTGCTGCTGCTGCTGCTGCTACCGGAGAGCCGGAGGCTCCAACGACGGGTCTGTGGACGACGGCACCGGGAGCCCACGGCTCCCTGGAGGGAGACCGCTTCTCAGGGCTCCTGCAACGGCGACTTCTCCCGCCCGAGTTGCGGGGTTGAAGAGCTCCTGGAGCGGGGCCTGACACCACTGCCCCGCGCGGCTGGAATGGCCGCGGACTCTGCGAGCGCACACCGGGGGCTCTAACACCAAGACCCGGTGTGCGACCTCGCACCACCCGGCGTGGCTTTAATGGCCGCGGGACAATCGCCATCGCCAGCCGGGGGCTATGACTTTGACTCTGACATCGGGGGGGGGAGAGTGCAGTGGAGAGATAAGTTTATTTGGCCTTCCATCACAGCTATATGATGGATGTTTATGTTAAATGTAATTATGTTGTGTCTGGGGTCTATTTGTGTGTAATGTATGGCTGCAGAAACGGCATTTCGTTTGGACCTCCAGGGGTCCAAATGACAATTATATTGACTCTGACTCTGACTCTGACTCTGAAGAGTTATGGAAGTACCAAGCATTGACATTGCTGGATCTTTATGCAGGATATTTCTACAATTAGGGGACCTCAGGCCTTTTACAAACCAGAATATTTGATCCTTCCCCACAACCTGACACTGGACTGGATTCTGAATTAAAAAATATAATTAAGATCTATTGGCTGGGCCTCAATAAACACATCTCTCCAAGTTTTCTGGTTGCATTACTTCATTTTGATCACCCATGACCTGTTATTTGGTCCTATCTAGAGCATAGATTAATCCCAAGAAAGGATGAAACACAGGTGTTGAGATGGGAACATTTGTCACTTTACCTTTGGTTGCTGGCATCTTTCATGTCTCTTTACACAACTTTCTTCTTTTGGAAGATTGATGGAAATGTCAATACTTGTCTCATGGTTCGGATAGACATGATTATGTAACATATAAGAGATGGCAGAAAACAACACCTGCATGCACAACATATTTGCAACGATGATATACTTTAGGGCTGTCATCAGGAATGTCAACTGTGTTACTGTGTTACCATGTACCATTAAATTAATCACATGACCCAACACTTTATTTGTCTTTGAGTGGAAACATTGATTTTCAGCTTCAATGGACCAATTTTGGCCACTGTTACCTGGCACAAAGTCAAGCCCACAAACTGTTCAACTTTCTTTGCAGATATGCAGATATGCAGAGGCTCCCTCAATTATAAATGACCTGACTTATGAAAATCTAACTTTAAGCAACTTCTCCCATATGTTTTTAAAGCATTTTTAATAAGTAATAACAATAAAATGTTTTGTGGTATTCATGAAGGACAGGATATAGTGCATCTTTCGTTAGTTTAATTGTGAACGATTATCGAATGGACTTAAAGAAATTATAACAAGTCTATCGATGGCTATATGATATGGTTACAGCCGAAAATTTGTGAGGAAATTAGCTTTTAGTTTAGTTTAGAGATACTGCAAGAAAACAGACTTTTTGGCCCATGGAGTACGTGCCGACCAGCGATCCCCGCACACTAACGCAATCCTATGCACACGAGAGACAAATTACAATTTTACCAAGCTAATTAACCTACAAACCTGTATGTCTCTGGAGTGTGGGAGGAAACCGGAGCTCCCGGTGAAAACCTGCACAGGTCACAGGGAGAATGTACAAACTCCATACAGACAGCACCCCGTAGTCAGGATCGAAGCCAGGTCTCTGGTGCTGTAAGACAGCAACTGTACCTCAGCACCACTGTGCCACCCTGATAGTTGCTGACAGTTCCCAGGAACAGAGCCCTTGCATAACCAGGGGACAGTTTATATTGGGAAAGGACAGGATTCGGATGATGATTACTTAGAACATTTTGAAAAATTAGAACATTTCCCAAAATTAGGGCAAGCAGAGGTAGAGTTGCTGCCTTGATGCTAATATTACCAATGATCTGCAACAGCAAAATGGCACCGTGACACCTCCACTTCCTTCAGGGACCGAGGAAATACAGAATATCTTCAATGACTGATACAAAAACCTCCACAGATGCACGTACAAAGCCTACTGTTGGTTCGCATCACAGCATGGTTTGGGATTAGCTCTGCCCAAGATCACAAGAAATTGCAGAGTGTTGTAGATGTAGCCCAGTCACATCACACAGACCAGACTTGCAACCATCTACACTTCACGCTGCCTCACAAAAGCAGTCAACATTGTCAAAGATTTGTCCCACCATTGTCATTCCTTCGTCTCCCTGCTCCTGTCAGGCAGATGATACAGAAGCTTAAAAGCATCCACCACGAGACTCAAGAACAGCTTCTTCCCCATTCATCTGTAAAGGTCCTTTCATAAGCTAGGGTACTGTCTGATTCACCTCAACCTCATTGTGGACATTGTCTATGGAAATGTTGCGTTACATTGCAGATAACTTCTCTCTGTATCTTCCCCTTTGTTCTACCTATTGTACTTCAGTTTGACGATTGTATTTGTGTCTAGTATTATCTGATTATATAGCATGCAGAACAAAGCTTTGCACATGACAATCATAAACATAAACATAAACTTATAAGTGATGTAGTTATTGACTCATACAGCACAGGTTCTTCAGTCCATTCTGCCCATGCTCAGCATCAAGCAGCCATTTGTTAGTGTTGCCACTGGGTAGCATGGTGGTGCAGCGGTAGAGTTTCCGGTTTCCTCCCACACTCCAAAGACGTACAGGTTTGTAAATTGTCCGTAGGGTGTGTAGGATAGTGCTAATGTGTGGAGGGTCGCTGGTTGGCGTGGTCGTTTCGTGTCAAGAACCTTCTTCAGTCTGAGGAAGGGATTCCATCTGAATCGTCACCCATTCCTTCTCTCAAGAGATGCTGCCTGTCCCGCTGAGTTACTACAGCTTTCTGTGTCTATCTTCAGTGTAAACCAGCATCTGCAGTTCCTTCCTACATAAAGCAACGTGAAGCCAGGGAGGGGACAGGGAGAATGGGAAAGGGGGGACTGGATAGTGGGAGAAATTGGTGTGGCCCCAGGTGGGGCACAGGAAGAGTGGGGGGGAAGGAGGGTGAGGTACACCTAAGATTGGAGAATTCAATGTTTATTCCATTGGGTTAGGTCTACATTTTGAATTGACACTTTTTTTGCAGAGTGTTGTAGATGTATTGTAGACCCGCATGTGTAATAGATGCAACATGAATTTCACTGTGAAGTTCCTTTTGTAATAAATAAAGCATATTGACTATTGACTATTGATGTGTTGCCCGTTTGTGCTAATAGTGTTCTGACGAGATGCTGAGCGACTGAAAACCTTAAAACTGTTTAAAAATGTTTTAATAGGCAAAAATATTTTTAATGCATCGAATCAAGTTAAATAACTTGAAAATATAAAAAAATAGTTTTAAAATTAGATAAATCTCCTTGCCAAAAGCTATAAGAGCAATAGATTTAGAGATGCAGGGGATTGAACTTGCCCAATATTGACTGGGACACAAAGAGCTGGAGTAACTCAACAGGTCAGGCATCATCTCTGGAGAAAAAGGGTGAAGAAGGGTCCCGACCCAAAATGTCGCCCATCATTGTTCTCCAGAGATGCTGCCTGACATGCTGAGTTACTCCAGCACTTTGTGTCTATCTTCGGTACATACCAGCATCTGCACTTCCTTTCTACACATTGATTGAGAATTTGAGGAACTTAGGTGGAATGTACAGAGTGCATCCTGTAGAATTTTTTGGCACAATAGGCAGGTACTTCTATAAGAGAAGAATCCCTTCTGGGTCCATCCGTGGGAACTGAAACTAGGCAAGTGGGTGTGGTGTCAGAGGGGGAACAGTTTGGAACAGTGGTCAAAATTCTGTAAGTTTCAAGATAGTTACAGAGAGACGATAAGGATGATCTGTAAACTATGGTGCTAAATTGGGGAGATGATTAATTGCAATAATTTAAGGCAGAATCTGGTAAAAAAAAAAAATAGATGAGGGATGATATGAGGGTAAGCACTATGTATATGAAGATTAGGTGTCTCTGGATGACAAAGGATAGTGAGGAGTTGATGAAGGGAAATGGACAGGTGTAGGGATCTGAAAGCAGCAGTCCCAAGAGGAATATGGAGAGTGTAGGTGAGTATTTGCAAAATGGGGCCAACATCAGCAGAGGAGACTAAGGTGAATCCCAACACATTCTATAAAAATATAACGATACCTTCCCCCTCGCCCTCCACCTACACCCACCACCCTCCCCTCCCCCGCCTCTATCCGCCCCCCCTCTCCCCTCTCCCCTTGCATTAGGCACCATTGGGTCAACCATCTGCATGTGGATCTGAGGGAATTGGACAACATATTAAATAAGCATCTGTACCGGAGACATGGGTTTGATCCTGATTACTGTTGCTGTCTGTACAGAGTTTGTACTTTCACCCCGTGACTGCATGGGTTTTATACGGGTGCTCCCGTTTCTTCCCACACTCCAAAAATGAATAGTTCTGTAGGTTAATTGGCTTCGGTAAGAATTGTAAATTGTCCCTAAATGTGTAAGATCGTGTTAGTGTACATGGTGATTGCTGGTCGGCATGGACTCGGGGGGCCGAAGAGCCTGTTTCCGCCGTGTATCTCTAAACTAAACTAAAATCTACTAAGAAGAAGGAGTTGATAAAAGGCACATTGTGCTGGAATAACTCAGTGGGTAAAGCAGCAAGGTTCTGGAGAACATGGATAAGTGATGCATTTACTGTATCTCGGTACACTTGGCAATTATAAAACAATAGGTGTTTCTGTGTATTCCAGACCAGCTGAAGAACATGGATAAGTGATGCAGATGATACAACGGTGATTGGCCTCATCAGCAACAACGATGAGCTGGCCTACAGGGAGGAGGTCCAGCACTTAGCAGCATGGTGCGCTGACAACAACCTGGCCCTCAACTCCAAGAAGACCAAGGAGCTCATTGTAGACTTCAGGAAGTCCAGAGGTGGCACGCACACCCCCATCCACATTAACGGGACGGAGGTGGAACGTGTTTCTAGCTTCAGGTTCCTGGGAGTCAACATCTCCGATGACCTCTCTTGGACCCACAATACCTCTACTCTGATCAAGAAGGCTCATCAGCGTCTCTTCTTCCTGAGGAGACTGAAGAAGGTCCATCTGTCTTCTCAGATCCTGGTGAACTTCTACCGCTGCACCATCGAGAGCATCCTTACCAACTGCATCACAGTATGGTATGGCAACTGCTCTGTCTCCGACCGGAAGGCACTGCAGAGGGTGGTGAAAATTGCCCAACGCATCACCGGTTCCACGCTCCCCTCCATTGAGTCTGTCCAAAGCAAGCGCTGTCTGCGGAGGGCGCTCAGCATCGCCAAGGACTGCTCTCACCCCAACCATGGACTGTTTACCCTCCTACCATCCGGGAGGCGCTACAGGTCTCTCCGTTGCCGAACCAGCAGGTCGAGGAACAGCTTCTTTCCGGCGGCTGTCACTCTACTAAACAACGTACCTCGGTGACTGCCAATCACCCCCCCCCGGACACTTATTATTTATTTTTTATTCAAATCGTTTGCTATGTCGCTCTTCAAGGGAGATGCTAAATGCATTTCGTTGTCTCTGTACTGTACACTGACAATGACAATTAAAATTGAATCTGAATCTGAATCTGAATCTGAAATGAGTGTAGGACTTCAACAGTTCTCAATGAAAACATTAGCTTAGGGACGATTATTATATCCTTATTTATACACAACACAGCTTAGAAATTTTATTGGTATTAGAAGCAGAGTATTTCACACTACCTTGCCATGGGGTGGATGTACAGGAAAGTGTGTGGTTTCTAAATTAGAATAAATAAAATTGCAACCACAATGTTACATATTTGTGAAACTACTGTCTCATCTTTAGTTTAGTTTAGTTGAAAGATGCAATGCTGAAGCAGGCTCTTCGGCCTACTGAGTCCATGCCAACCAGCAATCCCCGCACACTAACACTATCCCACACACACTAGAGACAATTTAGAAATTATACCAAGCCAACTAACCTGCAAACCTGTATGTCTTTGAAGTGTGGAGGAAACTGGAGATCCTGGAGAAAATCCACGCAGGTCATGGGAGGAGCATACAAACTCCATACAGACAGCACCCGCAGTCTGGATCGAACCTGGATCTCTCGTGCGGTAAAGCAGCAACTCTACCACTGCACCACTGTGCCACGCTCATAGCTTTGAGGGCTTCATACTTATGAAGTAACTATCTCTGATCATCCATCTTGCGATGGCAGGAGTCCAAACCTGGAGCCATTCCACAACACATAACCAACACTTGGCTACACTTGGAACATCTCTCTCTGCTGATTTCAGTGAAGGAGAAGAACCACTATGCATTATGTTATATTTTGGTTTTAATTCAGACTAATTATTCTGTGGTTGGATTTATAATTTGTTAGGCACTGTTGATCAGCCACATTGCTCAGTGTATTGTCATTCCCCACAGAGCCATCTGTTGTGAACGGCTCGATTATAATCATCTTTAGATTTTCCGCTGACTGGATAGCGTGCAATCTGACTGGATAGAGTGGATACAGCTTTTCACTGTACCTCGGTACGTGACGATAAACTAAACTTAACTTCTCTTCCCAATCGACTCCCAGCATCAATGTCACTCTGTGAATTGAATTAAAATCAGCTTGGGTTTTTATCGCCTGGCCACCTCATAATGAGTAATTTTTTAATTGCTATTTTGAAGAATGGGAAGTCAACAGAAGACATCCACCAGGCCTGATTAATGGCATTTCCCAAACACCACAGTGAAGAAAGATGCATTCTATTTCCTTTGGTGAGGGAAAAATAACGTCAAAAATGTCTTGCTTGAAAATGGATAGGTACAATTATGTTCACTATTGCTGTGCCATCTCACACCAAATTGCCTTTGTTTGATGAATGAGAATAAAGAACTTAAATATTTAAACCTGCAGTAAACTACTGGGGGCCGTTAATCACAGCTTGCCACAGAGACTTCAATTGTTTTGTTTTGTTCATTAATGATGGGGTTACAATGAAATAAAGATGAACAATATTTAATGCAGTTGTTCATCAGTGATCAGTCTCACTCAGTAACACATTGCAATATACGAGCCTTGAAGGTATCCATGATGTATTTGAATTCAGTGAATGAAGGGAATACTAGAGCATGCGGCACAGTGGTGCAGTGGTAGAGTTGCTGCCTTACAGCGCTTGCAGTGACAGAGACCCTTGTTTGATCCCGACTATGGGTACTGTCTGTACGGAGTTTGTACGTTCTCCCCATGACCTCCTTGGGTTTTCTCCGAGATCGTCGGTTCCCACACTCCAAAGATGTACAGGTTTGTAGGTAAGAAAGAACTGCTGATGCTGGTTTAAATTGAAGGTAGACACAAAATGCTGAAGGGACTCCACCCAAAAAGTCATCCATTCCTTCTCTCCAGAGATACTGCATGTCCCGCTGAGTTACTCCAGCATGTTGTGTCTACCCAGGTTTGTAGGTTAATTGGCTTGGTATGAGTAGATTGTTCCTAGTGGGTGTAGGATAGTGTTAATGAGTGTGGATCGCTGGTTGGTGCCGACTTGGTGGACCGAAGGGCCTGTTTCCGCGCTGGAGATTATGTGTCTCTTTGCATCCGTTACATTGGGCAATATGATATATGGTTTGTAAGAAGGAACCAGAGATGCTGGATATATCGCAAAATGCTGGATAAACTTAGAGGGCAGACAGCATCTCTAGCGAGAAAGAATGTGACGTTTCGGTTCAAGACCCTTCATCAGACCAATGACCATTTCAACCCGAAATGTCACCTATTCCTTTTCTCCATAGATGTTGCCTGGCCTGCTGAGTTACTCCAGCAGTTTGTGTTGATCATAAGTGTTCTGTATCTTAATTAAATGGCCTCATCTTGTTTTTATTTTCCTGCAAGAATATTTTTTAAAATTATTTTAGTACTTTTCAATCTCATAACTCGGCAGTGGGACGTACTGTGTCACCACAAGTGCCCAGCCGTATCAGCACGGATCACAGCTGTGGTGCCCGATACAGCACAGCAGCTTCCGTTTTAAACCAAGGGCAGAGGTCCATGTGGCACAGCAGCAAATATTACCCATCCCGGAACCTTCTTCGGTTCACCTCTCGGTACGAGAAAATGTAATGGACTTATCTAACTATGTTGCCCATTTCAGGTATGATATTCCCCCAGTGAATGAAAAATTAAAAGAGTTGCTGGCGGCGGTGGAGTTGTCGCACAAACACTTCTCCCTGGAACAAAAGACACTGGATATCGCCAGGGAGATCGAAGAGATCGTCTCCAAGTTGGTGGGACCTGGAGTCCTGGATCGTAGTTCAAGTATGGGTCCGCATCATGTCCCATGTTCTGATCACCTGCCAGATGATAATTGTGGTGTATTTGTTATGTATTAATTGCAAATTTAAAAGGCGGAGGAGGATGGCCAAATTACAACATGCTGGTAAATCGAGCCGCCTGACGCAGCTGTAACGACACCTCGTCACTGTAAAATGTCTGTACTCTATTGCAATGCTTTTCGTACATATGTTGTGTTCCCTGCATTTTCAGGGAACCGTCGTGACGGTACTGTATGGTTTGTGGGATTGATTTAAAGTAAAAGGTGTATAGTGTAAGTTAATGTGCTTCGCGGGCCTAGTTTATTAATTAAGGGGGCTTTCGGGGTACATAATTTCACCTTCTCGCCAGGAGTGTTTACAGCTCTTGAGGCTGGAGGAGTTGCCCACTAACTTTGTCAATCGATACGGTCCATGCAAGCCTGGACGTATCGTAGGGGCATGTAAGTTATTGGGGCAAAGCCTCCAAAATTATGGAAGAACTCGGATAAGGACATGGACATTTTTATAACGGACATGCTGGCTGCAAAATGAAAACCCCCAAGGGATCACAAAGGAAGAACAAGTTCAAAGCCTGTCTGTGGGCCTGCGCAGCTACATGACTATGCGAGTGGTGAGAACAGGAAAGGCCGGGATGGAGATAACGAGATTATCTTGGAAAGACAAAGGAAGGAACCGAGCCCAGCAGACAGGGGTAAATAGCCCAGCAGCAAGCAAATCACCAACAACCAATGGCCCATCCATCGGGACAATGGGAGCCCCTTCCAGGTGATGGGATAACCATTAGGCCGAGGCATTGTCACATCTGCAAACCCATTATCATCGGAAGCCTATTGTTCATGCCAGATCAAAACTGGGAATCATCGAAAGACCCTTTTGTCCAGTGGACCACCTGGGAGTTTTCAAGGGAGAAACTCTCAGGTATAAAAAGGAGCAGGCAAGCAAGGGTCTCTCTCTCTCTCTTTTTGCTCTGTTGGATGGCTCCTGACCCTGCATCGATTTAGCTGTAAGTACTCCAGACGACCTGGTGATGTTCCTGAAATATGATAGAGGTTGAGAAAAGGAGAATGGGAAAGGGGGTGTATTTATAATTTAAATTGCGTAAAGTAAGTTTTTACGACATGCCCGATAATTTTCTTTCCATAGTCTTAGTTTAAAGCATAAGTTTAGTCATGTATGATGTAGTATGGGTGAGAATCGATTTTTCATTTGTTTAATAAAGCCTGTAAATTTTAGATTTGCTTTGAGTCCGTCTTGGTTTCTGTTTTCTCTCATCAGCACACTCTGGTCAAGTCAACCTTTTTATCATGTCCCACCATAATTCCAAGGTCTAGAACCCAGGAGAATCTCTCTTGGGAACCGCTCGAGTGGAGTGGTGGCTGGGGTGGCCGTTTGACCCACTGACATGGGAGAGAATCACTCGGGCAGTTGGGCCCAAAGTGGAGCAAAGGGAACTAAACCCCTACAAAACTCAGTGGGTGCGGCAGCATCTATGGAGCGAAGGAAATAGGCAACATTTTGGGCCGAAACCCTTCTTCTGAAGAAGAGTTTCAGTCTGAAACATTGCCTATTTCCTTCGTTCCATAGATGCTGCCGCACCCGCTGAGTTTCTCCAGCATTTTTGTCTATCTTCGATTTTCCAGCATCTGCAGTTCCTTCTTGAACACAAAACAAACTGAAATATACTCATGCAGATACAAGGAGCTGCAGATGCTAAAGTTTTGCTCAGAACTATGTAGATGCGACATGTTAGTCGGCGTGGGAAAGTTGGGACAAAGGGCCATTTCCATGCAGTTAAAGGCATCCTAAGAAGCAAGTTTATATGAAAAAATAAACGGCATACCTTGCCTTGTCCCCTACGTGAGATCCGTCCCGTTGTCGGCGTTGACGGCATTTGAAGATGAGTTTAATTTTACTCCAACAATTAAATTATCCAGCGATAATTGTAATAAACTTACTAAAACGGCAGTCAAAGCGATTTTTCTTTAACAACTAAACAGCCTGACAGAGATCGATTTGAATAGGCTGCAGAAAAATCGCATTTTAAACCCGTCCCCCTCTCAAAGGCGCCAAAGTCGCGCACACGGGCAGCGACAGAACTGCAGCGCCACTGAAGGTAAGTTATGTAACATACCTAGATAAAGGTTAGAGATGAAAATAAGACCAAAGGATGGCAAAAGGGGACTAAATGAGACAAAAAGGAGGCAAATGGGTATCGGGTAACCCCGGCATGGTAGCGCAGCGGTAGAGTTGCTGCTTTCCAGCACCTGATTATGGGTGCTGTCAGTATGGAGTTTGTACATTCTCCCTGTGGCCACATGGGTTTTGTCCAGGTGCTCTGGTTTCCTCCATCACTCCCAAGACGTACAGGTTTGTTGATTAATTGGCTTTGTTAAAATTGTAAATTGTCCCCAGTGTGTGTAGGATAGTGTTAGTGTACATGGTGATTGGTGGTCAGCGCAGACTCAGTGGGCCGAAGGGCCTGTTTCCACACTGCATTTCTAAAGTCCAAAGTTTAAAGTTTAATAAGAAGAGAAGAGTGAAAATTCACTTTTAACTCGGTGGGTGAGAGTAGATGATGTGAACATTGACCACATATTTGCCCAGAAACCAGTGACAGAGTCCTTGGCTCTAATACTATCCACCCTGGGAATGTGCAGATGCTCCCATTACTAATTGGGTTTCGCAGGTTGCCACGAAAGGCAAGCGGCTTGGCTCAACATTGTGATGAGGTGAATCATTTGTTAATGGATAGTGTGAGGGCTGTTTGTGTTTCTATCAACTATATCACTCTCATAGAAACATTGTGGATCACTCTGATCTAGTTGAGATCAGTAACAAAATTACTAACTAATGTTGATGAAGCTCTCTCTGGGTATTTTTTAATCTTTCAATCAAAACATGGCAGCAAGGTTGTGTAATGACGCTGTGTAATGCCGGAGAAGGTTCCAGGCACCAATGGTTTGCTTCTGCTTCTATGCGTATTGAACTTACAGTATGTCTCCATTTCAGTTTCAATGCAGGAACATCGAGTGAGTGCTGCTGTTCATTGACATCAAATATCAATCATTTTTGTTTACTAATGGTACCACTCACATCATCCATTCTTATATTGTGCACACACATTATGCTAGGGCTCATCGATCGTGGGGCAGTTCACCTGCAATTAATTGCTGGATTGAAGGAATATCCTATATTTACTGACTTCAGTATTTGGTTAATCGCCAAAAAGATAATTTTGATGGTTCAATTTATTATGTGAGGAAAGCAGTACTAACTCTATTAGGCTATTGATTTAAACATTTGAGAGATTTGAAGATAGACACAAAAGGCTGGACTAACTCAGCGGGACAGGCAGCATCTCTGGAGAGAAGGAATGGGTGACGTTTCGGGTCGAGACCCTTCTTCAGACTGAGAATCAGGGGAGAGGGAGACTAGAGATATGGAAGGGTAAGGTGTGAAAACAAAACATTGCCCATTCCTTCTCTCCAGTGACGCTGTCTGTCCCGCTGAGCCACTCCAGCACCATGGGTCCATCTTCGGTTTAAACCAGCATCTGTAGTTCCTTCCTACAAATTTGAGAGACTTGTCCCTTTTGTCATCCATTCAATTAACCTGTTCAGTGCCAAGTTTTTTTTTCACTATTACCCATGGCCTGAGTACACTCAGGTGCGGCACTGAAGGGGTTAATTTAAAACATCATCCCCAACAATAGTTGCGAGCAAGAAACAAGCTAGAAGATTTACTTCCATGGAGTCAGAGATTCCTGCAGCGTGGAAACAGGTCCTCCAGTACATTTCATCCCGCCAACAAGGTTTTATAACTGGGTTGGGGTCATTTGCCTGCATTTAGCTCTCAATGTTTCTATCCTTGTATTTGGTCTTTAAAGCATCATATAACCATATAACAATTACAGCACGGAAACAGGCCATCTCGACCCTTCTAGTCCGTGCCAAACACATAATCTCCCCTAGTCCCATATACCTGCGCTCAGACCATAACCCTCCATTCCCTTCCCATCCATATAACTATCCAATTTATTTTTAAATGATAAAAACGAACCTGCCTCCACCACCTTCACTGGAAGCTCATCACAAGAGTACCTGCCTCTACAGCTTCCTCTGATAGCTTGTTCCATGAATGCACCAATCTTTGAAATGCACAGAATAGTGAAAGGCCTGGATAGAGTGGATGTGGAAAGGATGTTTCTACCAGTGGGAGAGTCTAGGACTAGAGGTCATTGCCTCAGAATTAAAGGATGTTCTTTTAGGAAGGAGATGAGGAGAAATGTCTTTAGTCAGAGGGGGTGGAATTTAGTCATGTGGAATTCTTTGCCACATAAGGCTGTGGAGGCCAAGAGTGGATAATTTTAAGGCAGATATCAATAGATTCTTGTTTATTACAGGTGTCGGAGGTTATGGGGGTAAGGCAGGAGAATGGAGTTAGGAGTGAGAGATAGATCAGCCATGATTGAATGGCGGAGTAGACTTGATGGGCCGAATGGCCTAATTCTACTCCTATCACATGACCTTATGGCCCTAATCTCTGGATGAAGACATTATCCTTCAGGCCTCCTTTAAATCTTTTCCCTCTCACCTTAGACCTACTGTCTGCTCTCTAGTTCTTGACTACTGTACTTATGGAAAACAAAATGTGATCATTGACCTTGTCTATGTCTCTCATGATTGTTTACACCTCCCAGGCAACTCCTCAGCCTCCTGCACTCCAGGGAAAACATTCTGCCAATCCAGCCTCTCCATATAACTCAAGCCCCCAAGTCTTGATATTTCTTAAGTGTTCAGGTTTGATAATAAATTTACTGTAAGGTGCGTTTAAACCTTTTCCACAAGATTCCTGCTCATGGATATTATTAAAGTAAAGCAGGAACCGGATGATGAAGAAGGATCAGCAGGGTGGGGCTAATGTCATTGGTAGGATTTGATATTATTGAGGCAAATGTTTTGTCTTCTTCCTGATTTCAAGACAATATATCAAGGTATTCTATGGAGTGATAAAACCTTAATATTATTGACTTTAACTCAGGCAGAAGAAAAAAAAAAATGCCTTTCACATTATTATTATGGAGATCTCCAAAGAATGTCCCAGAGGTTTAAGGGGCTGTCCCACTTACGTGACTTTCCCACTTTTTCGGCGACTGCTGGACCCGTCATAGTCGCAGCAGGTTTCCGAAAATGTTCAACATTGTGAAATTCCAGCGGTGACCAGAAAAAGGTACAACTCTTTGAGTGACTATTCATGACCATACAGGCGTCACCCCGCGCCTTTCAAATCTCTCCTTGTAATTTAAGGGCCTGTCCCACTTGGGCGTCATTTGTGTGCCACGCAGATGGCGCGCAAAGATTTTGTACATCCCAAAATCCTGGGGCGCCGCGCACGACAGCGCGTTACTGCATACGTCACCACACACCATCTAAATTATTTACAGAAATTACTAACAGCAAAGGTTCCTGAGCTAACCAGTTGTCAATAGACTTCCATTGAGATTTACGAACAATTTTTTACAGATATTTTTCCATCCTCTTATTATAAAATTGATGCAAAGTCAGGTTGTATTTGAGTTTCTGGCTGTGCTCCTGGATATTTGGTCCTGGCTAATATTGGTCTTGTAACTAGAGGTAAAGAACAGATCTTCCTATATTGCTCATTGCTGTGTTCAACTTGGATGTTATTTTTCTAATCCCACAACAGTCACACCAATTGATGTTGGGTAATAACCTCAGATCTTATATTAATACAAATTGCATTTCTCATCAAACTGTCATAGAGCCCCACACATTAGTGCTGAAATATCTACTATCAGTTGGATGAAACTTGCTTATTAATGGGCTGGAAACTGAGCACAGTCTGTACACAGTAAGTATTGTCAGTGCAAACCTTAGCTTAGCAGTTGATCAAAGTTCATTATTAGACCTTCCACAGTAATGCAGGGCTCTCACTTTGTTTCTGTTCCCAGCCGGGCAACCTAGGCAGCTTTTTAGGTTGCCAAATTACAGTTTAGGTGGTCATTTAAGACGGCTTGCATGACACATGCGATAATGTGCTCAGACGAAGTGCGTAGTTACCAGTCGGAATTATGTTCAATGAAGAATTCACACATTATTTCTGCTTCAAATAAAGTCACAAACTGAACACATTGACCAATCAAGACATGATGTATACTACAATGACATGCAGCAAAATTATAATACAGTATCTCAATTCTTTTTACACTGAATGCAATTTCTATTATTTCTATCCACTTCCAAAACAAAAATGTGGTTGGATTATACAGCGTATGATCAACCTCGGTGAGACCAAGCGCAGGCTTGGCGATCGCTTTGCACAACACCTCCACTCAGTTCGCAATAACTAACCTGATCTCCCGGTGGCTCAGCACTTCAAATCCCCCTCCCATTCTGAATCTGACCTTTCTGTCCTGGGCCTCCACTATGGCCAGAGTGAGGCCCACCGCAAATTGGAGGAACAGCACCTCATATCTCGCTTGGGTTTACACCCCAGCAGTATGAACATTGGCTTCTCTAATTTCAGTTAGTCCTTGCTTTCTCCCTCCTCCCATTCCCATTCCCAGCTCTTCCACAGCCTATTGTCTCCGTCTCTTCCTTTCTTTCCACACAATTGTTTTCTCATTTATAACATTGTTTACAGAGTACTATGTTTACATATTCTGTTGTGCTTCTGCAAGGAGGGATTTCATTGTTCTATGAGAGAATAAAACACTCTTGACTCTTGACTTACGTCGCTAATGTTTGGGATATAACTAGTGTACAGGTGATCGGTGGTCGGCATGGACTCAGTGGGTTGAAGGGTCTGTTTCCATGCTGTATCTTTAATTTAAACTAAAAACACTAAAACCAGAGGAGAAAAAGAAGAGTCTCTACCCGAAACGTCATTTAATTTCTTCTATCCAGAGGTGCTGGCTGCTCCATGGAGTTCCCCCGCACAATTAAAGCATGGAATGGTCTTCACCCTACCATAGTTACCCAATCAGACGCAACTAAATTTAAGGTAGCTCTTTTTTCCCAAAACCTTTTTTGCTTAAGTCCAAGTCAAGAGTCAAGAGAGTTTTATTGTCATGTGTCCCAGATAGGACAATGAAATTCTTGCTTGCTGCAGCACAACAGAATATGTAAACATGATACAGAACAGGAGATAAAAGTTCAGTGTGTCTATATACCATAGACCATATAGTGTATATATACCCAATAAATAAACAGACAAAGTACAATAGGCTGTTATTTTTCAGAGTTTGGAGTTTGGTGGTGGAGAGTCCACTCCAGTTTAAATTCCATTTAGAATATTTTTGGAGGACCAGGAAAACAAAAGCAAGAGTTACTCCAGGGAGTTACTCCAGCTCCATGGAGTGATTCTGCGTTGGTTTTCAGTGGTCACGGCGAAGCGGTGACCAGACAGCAATGGCGGCCAGATCTCCCACAATGCAAAGGGAAGGAGAAAGTGCTCAGCGCCTACCAGTTGACCATGTGCAGGGCGGCAATGATGCGCTGGCCCTGGCAGTGCGCATATGCAAGGCGGCCGGCCGTGCCGGTGAATGAGGAGTGGGCAGAGAGCGGAGACCCGGTGGCCCGGACACGGATATGGATGGCGGGTGGAGACGGAGAGTGACAGAGAGAGAGAGATAGAGAGGGGTCCCGCTCAGAGTTGAATGATAGGTGCTTGCCGAGCCAGGCAAAATGGCACAGCTTTTAGGTTGCCCGGCGATACTTTAGATCGCCATTGGCACCCTGGCAACCGTTAATTTCGAACCAGTAATGGACAAATAAATGCTCCTTAAATAATGATGGTTCTATACACAAAGATAGACAATGCTTATCCAAGATAATTTGACAAATGCTATTTGACATTTCCTGAAGTTTGAAGAGCAATCTTGAAATTCCACCTCATTGATAAAATAAAAATCTTAGTGGCACAACTGTGATTAATTCCTTGATAAATAGGCAGCAGAATATTACTGGAGGATCCAGGAGCACAGCATGTCCAGAGATACTGCCTGTCTCCCTGAGTTACTCCAGCTTTTTGTGTCTATCTTCGCTTTAAACCAGCATCTGCAGTTCCTTCCCACACAGCATAATATTACAATGTTGATACTTAATCTTGATTGCCCCAATGCAGAGGGCTCGACTACCAGCTACGGGAGCCAAGATCGTCCCGTCAACGGAAGGCTCGAGGCCATCGAGAACAAAGAAGGGAAGAGATTGAACTTTTTTTTTGTCTTCCATTACAGTGAGGAACATGGAGGAGTCACTGTGGTGGATGTTTATGTTAAAATGTATTTTGTGTGTCTTGTTGCTTTTTATTGGTTTGGCTGTATGGCAAATCAAATTCCTCGTATATTGCAGAATATACTTGGCTAATAAAGTACAATTTCAAGTTTCAAGTGAGTTTATTGTCATGTGTCCCTGATAGGACAATGAAATTCTTGCATTGCTTAGCACACAGAACATAGTAGGCATTTACTACAAAACATGGATGATGAAAAGAGACATTGTGTGATCAGTCGTGATATATGAGCATCTAGCAAGAACATATTTGGCTGACTAATCCTATCACTGGTTGTGTTAACAGATCACCAAAGTTTTACCATCTATTAATTGTACTGGCCATGTGTACACTGGCAACGCTTAAATAAAGTTCCATGAACTTAATGTTTCTGTCCCATTGTTTTGTTATTCAAGCTACTAAATTTTGTTATTTTATTCTGTCAGCATAACTGCAGAAGCCCGCAGAAATGGTCAGTGTTGCTGCTATGGTAATAAGGATGTAAATGCTTATTCTCTGACAATTTGATCCAGGTTCATTTCAGTGCCATTGAACTATTCAACATAACCACAACAGTCAGCAGAAAGAAGGGAGTTTTAATCAATCCATATTTGTTGTTCTTTGAACTGTTTGTGGTGGTGAATAATGTTTCTGGCCTTTCCTTGCTCTGTTTATTCACTAATGCTCATTGCTGTGCTCTAGTTAGTCACTCTGTTGTCTGTTCCCCTGGTACATCTATGAACAAAATTTGCTTTGCAAGAGATTGTGTAGCAGTATTGAGCATAATCCATTTGCACTGTTTGTGGACAATATTTTAATTCCAGGATTTGATCTGACATTGAATGCTGGTGGTCTGCTAAGTGACTGTCCTACTTGCTGAGTTGAGTACACTTTTTCAGGGTAAGGGGTGATCGCTGGTCGGCATGGACTTGGTGGGCTGAGGGGTCTGTTTCCGCGCTATATCTCTAAAGTCTAAAGTAAAGTCTAAACTTCAAGGAGCGTGAAATGATCTAAAAAAGAGCACATGCCCAGGTTCATATGCCCAGAGCCTCCCAGGATTTTGTATAATGTGGACACTTTAAAATTAGCTTCCAGATTAGACCTGGTGCTAAAGGTCACTATAAACATGTGAAGACCAGCTGCTCCAAAATGTTGCATTGTTGAATAGACATTCATTTAATGTTTTTCGTACAGCTGATTTGATGATGGTGCAGGAATCACCAATGCAATCTAAAGTAATCCTGATGAGGGAACATTTAGAGTTTCTTTGGTTCCTCCCAGAGCTACTGGCACAGTGCAGTACCATGAAGCATGTGGCTCTAAAGTTCAATGCTGACCCCTTTCGTAAGGGAGCATTTGTAGCATTGTGTGTATTTGGAGTAAATAGTTGGAGATTCTAGAAAGGATGTGGAGGCTTTGGAGAGGGTGCAGATACAGGGACCCCACACTTTAACCAGATTTCTAATGAAAAAAATCACATGTGGTTAAAGTGCACATTGTCAGACTTTATTAAAGGGTATTTTTTATACATTTTGGTTTCACCATGTAGAAATTACAGCTGTGTTTATACATAGTCCCCCCATATGAGGGCACCATAATGTTTGGAGCACATGGCTTCACAGGTGTTTGTAATTGCTCAGGTGTGTTTAATTGCCTCCTTGATGCAGGTATACGAGAGCTCTCAGCACTTGGTCTTTCCTCCAGGAGAATGAAAGGAATTAAAAGAGAATACAAATATCCAATCCTAACTGACGGTGAAATTACAGCAGTGAAAGATGAAGAGAATGCAGAGATGTTGGCAAAATCTTTTGCTAAAATTCACAGTTCAGACAATGTTAGTGAAGAAGGAAGAAAAGGAAAAGAAAATACTATAGCAGAGAATATACAGTTAATACGATATGAGGAAGACACTAACGATGTTTTTAACAAACCATTCACAAAGACAGAATTCAACCGAGCTCTTAGAAAAACCAAGATGTCAGCACCAGGTAAAGATCAGATTTGTTACACCATGTTAAACTATCTCAGTGAAACATCCAAGGATTTTTTGTTAGAATTTTATAATAAAGTGCGGGAGGGTGGGAAATTACCGCAAAGCTGGAAGGAGGCAGTAGTAATCCCAATAAGAAAGCCAGGTTAAGATCTGACAAACCCAGGGAATTATAGGCCTATTGCGTTAACATCCAACATATGTAAAGTAATGGAAAAAATGGTAAATGAAAGTTTAACATATTATGTAGAAAATAAAGGATATTTATCCAATTACCAGAGTGGTTTTAGGAAGGGGAGAAACACCATGGATCCAGCTATATGTTTAGAACGTGAAATTAGGAGAGCACAAATTAACAGAGAAATTGTAGTAGCTGTATTTTTTGATATTGAGAAAGCATATGATATGATGTGGGGAGAAGGGTTATTAGTGAAACTAGGTAAATTGGGGATTAAAGGTCGTATATTTAAATGGATTATGGATTTTTTATTTGGAAGGTCAATACAAGTACGAGTTGGAAATCAATACTCAGGAACATTAGATATTGAAAATGGAACACCTCAAGGGAGCATAATAAGTCCTTTACCATTTGTAGTAATGACAAATGATGTATATGAAGAAATTGTAAATGAAATGGGAGTTTCACTGTTTGCAGATGATGGGGCAATCTGGAAAAGGGGGAGAAATGTGAAGTTTATTGTGCAGAAACTACAGAGGGCTATAATAAAGGCACAAGAGTGGTCATATAAATGGGGATTCAAATCTGTGGAAAAAACAAAGATAATGTTTTTTACTAGGAAGAAAATTGGTAGTGAGCTAAAACTAAAATTATATAACCAGGAATTGGAGAGAGTAAAATACTATAAATTGTTAGGTTTATGGTTTGATGAGAGGATTACATGGATGGTTCATATTCAGAAAGTAGTGGACAAATGTAAGAAGATACTTAATGTAATGAGATGTTTAGTTGGATGTGATTGGTGGGCAGATAGAACAGCTTTGAAGGCTATATACACTGGGTTAATTAGATCTGTGTTAGATTATGGTTGTGTGGTGTATGGGTCCGCATCAAGTACTTCACTTAAGAAAATAGACAACATTCAATATCAGGCATTGAGAATATGTACAGGTGCAATAAAAACAACTCCAACAGCAGCATTACAGGTTGAAATGGGGGAGATGCCTCTAGAGATGAGAAGGATACAGCTTTCATTGAATTACTGGATTAACCTACAGGGCCACAGTCAAGAACACCCAGCACAAGTTATTGTCAAACCATGCTGGGAAAAGCAGAGGAGGGAAACAAAAAGTTTTGGATGGACAGTGACCCAGAGAGCATTACAAATCAGCATAGCACAATTAAATGTGGTTCCAACGATTCCATTACCTTAAATTCCACCTTGGATACTTCCAGATACAACAGTAGACTTTACAATATTAGAACAGAAAAACAAGGATAAACAACGTATGTATAATTCATTCATCATACAGGAATACATTGACAGATACTACAGTTTTGTCCAAATTTATACAGATGCATTAAAAGATTCAGTAGATAAAGTAGGAGTAGCATTTATTGTACCAGAATTTCACATCAAAGTAGGGAAGAGGATCAATAATGAGGTCTCAGTATACACAGGTGAAATGGTTGCAATATTGTTAGCAGTACAGTGGGTCGAGGATACTAGGCCTTTAAGGACAGTTATTTGTTCAGATTCAAGTTTAGCAATAAAGAGTTTACAGCACAGCCATTCAGACAGTAGACCAGACATTTTGATTGAAATACAACAAACACTATTCAGAATTCAAATGATGGGGCTTACAGTCATATTTTTTATGGGTACCAGCACACATTGGCATTAGAGGAAACAAAATGGCAGATAAGGTAGCAAAAGAGGTAACAAAAAGAAGTAAAATTGATTTAAGTATTAACATAGGTAAAACTGAAATCAAAGACATTATTAAGCAAAGACTGATGGCAAAAGCAATGGGAGGAAGAGCAGAAAGGACGGTGGTTCTACAGAGTCCAGAGGAAAGTGGGATAAATGAGATGTGCAGGAAAAAACAGAAAAGAGGAGACAGTAATTTCAAGAATCAGATTTGGACACACTGGTCTTATTGAATTATGTGAGGTAAGGGAAACTAGTAGAGTAGCTATGGATACTATGAGGTTCAAAGTAAAAGAAGTACTGACACTTTTGAAAAATATAAAAGTGGATAAGTCTCCAGGTCCTGACAGGATATTCCCTAGGACATTGAGGGAAGTTAGTGTAGAAATAGCCGGGGCTATGACAGAAATATTTCAAATGTCATTAGAAACGGGAATAGTCCCCGAGGATTGGCGTACTGCGCATGTTGTTCCATTGTTTAAAAAGGGTTCTAAGAGTAAACCTAGCAATTATAGACCTGCTAGTTTGACTTCAGTGGTGGGCAAATTAATGGAAAAGATACTTAGAGATAATATATATAAGCATCTAGATAAACAGGGCCTGATTAGGAACAGTCAACATGGATTTGTGCCTGGAAGGTCATGTTTGACTAATCTTCTTGAATTTTTTGAAGAGGTTACTAGGGAAATTGACGAGGGTAAAGCAGTGGATGTTGTCTATATGGACTTTAGTAAGGCCTTTGACAAGGTTCCTCATGGAAGGTTGGTTAAGAAGGTTCAACTGTTGGGTATAAATGCAGGAGTAGCAAGATGGATTCAACAGTGGCTGAATGGGAGAAGCCAGAGGGTAATGGTGGATGGCTGTTTATCGGGTTGGAGGCAGGTGACTAGTGGGGTGCCTCAGGGATCTGTGTTGGGTCCTTTGTTGTTTGTCATGTACATCAATGATCTGGATGAAGGTGTGGTAAATTGGATTAGTAAGTATGCAGATGATACCAAGATAGGGGGTGTTGTGGATAATGAAGAGGATTTCCAAAGTCTACAGAGTGATTTAGGCCATTTGGAAAAATGGGCTGAAAGATGGCAGATGGAGTTTAATGCTGATAAATGTGGGGTGCTACACCTTGGCACGATAAATTAAAATAGGACGTACATGGTAAATGGTAGGGAATTGAAGAATACAGTTGAACAGAGGGATCTGGGAATAACCGTGCATAGTTCCTTGAAGGTGGAATCTCATATAGATAGGGTGGTAAAGAAAGCTTTTGGTATGCTAGCCTTTATAAATCAGAGCATTGAGTATAGAAGCTGGGATGTAATGTTAAAATTGTACAAGGCATTGGTGAGACCAAATCTGGAGTATGGTGTACAATTTTGGTCGCCCAATTATAGGAAGGATGTCAACAAAATAGAGAGAGTACAGAGGAGATTTACTAGAATGTTGCCTGGGTTTCAACAACTAAGTTACAGAGATAGGTTGAATAAGTTAGGTCTTTATTCTCTGGAGCGCAGAAGGTTAAGGGGGGACCTGATAGAGGTCTTTAAAATGATGAGAGGGATAGACAGAGTTGATGTGGACAAGCTTTTCCCTTTGAGAATAGGGAAGATTCAAACAAGAGGACATGACTTCAGAATTAAGGGACAGAAGTTTAGGGGTAATATGAGGGGGAACTTCTTTACGCAGAGAGTGGTGGCGGTGTGAAATGAGCTCCCAGTGGAAATGGTGGAGGCAGGTTCATTGGTATCATTTAAAAATAAATTGGATAGGCATATGGATGAGAAGGGAATGGAGGGTTATGGTATGAGTGCAGGCAGGTGGGACTAAGGGGAAAAATAATTTGTTCGGCATGGACTTGTAGGGCTGAGATGGCCTGTTTTTGTGCTGTAATTGTTATATGGTTATATGGTTATATGGTCTGAACAGTACACTTTTTATAATAGGCAACCATAATACGGGCAGATGTAAATACTGTGGGCAAGAAGAGACAATAGAGCATGTTATTATACATTGTGAGAGGTATGAAGAAGAAAGAAGACAAATGAGTGAACGATTCAGAAAAGAAAAACTAAAATTTGATTTAATAGATATTTTACAAAAAGAATTCATATAAGTGCTATCAAATCCTATTGCTTTTTCTCAGGGTAACCAATTTGTTTGGAAAGATATAGGTTATTAGTATATAAGTTATAATGTTATTTGATCCACACTCCATACCAGTTGGTGGCGGTAATGCACTAAAAAGTTGTTTGCCAACCGCCAAAAAAAACTACATAAAAGAAGAAGACGGTCTTTCCTCCAGTTTTTCCATCGCATTTGGAAACTTATTGCTGTTTATCAACATGAGGACAAAAGTTGTGCCAATGAAAGTCAAAGAACTCATTATGAGATTGGGAAACAAGTATAAAACTATTAGAGACATCAGCCAAACCTTTGACTTACCAAAATCAACTGTTTGGAACATCATTAAGAAGAAAGAGAGCACTGGTGAGCTTACTAATCACAAAAAGACTGGCAGGCCAAGGAAGACCTCCACAGCTGACGACAGAAGAATTCTCTCTACAATGAAGATAAATCCCCAAACCTATCTGACAGATCAGAAACGCTCTTCAGGAGACAGGTGTGGATTTGTCAATGGCCACTGTCCGCAGAAGACTTCATGAGCAGAAATACAGAGGCTACACTGTGAGATGCAAACCACTGGTTAGCTGCAAAAAATGGCCAGGTTACAGTTTGCCAAGAAGTACTTAAAAGCGCAACCACATGTTTTGAAAAAAGGTCTTGTGGACAAATTAGACAAAGATTAAATTATATCAGAGTAATGGCAGGAGCAAAGTTTGGAGGAAGAAGGATCTGCCCAAGATCCAAAGCATACCACCTCATCTGTGAAACACAGTGGTGGAGGTGTTATGGCCTGGGCATGTATGGCTGCTGAAGGTCCTGGCTCACTTATGTTCATTGATGATACAACTGCTGATGGTAATAGCATAATAAATTCTGAAGTGTATAGTCACATCCTATCTGCTCAAGTTCAAACAAATGCTTAAAAATTCATTGGCCAGCGGTTCATTCTACAGCAAGACAATGATCCCAAACATACTGCTACAGTAACAAAGAAGTTTTTCATAGTTAAACTCGCCCCCAAGACAAGCATAAGCTAAAAATGGCTGCAATACAGGCCTGGCAGAGCATCACCAGAGAAGACACCCAGCAACTGGTGATGTCCATGAATCACAGACTTCAAGCAGTCATTGCATGCAGAGAATATGCAACAAATATGCAAACATGACTACTTTCATTTACATGACTTTGCTGTGTCCCAAACATTATGGTGCCCTGAAATGAGGGGACTATGTATAAACACTGCTGCAATTTCTTCATGGTGAAATCAAATGTATAAAAAAGGCCTTTATTAAAATCTGTCAATGTGCATTTAACCACATGTGATATTTTTTCTATTACAAATCTCAATTTGTGGAGGCAAATAAATAAATGATGAGTCTTTGTTCTAAACATTATGGAGGGCACTGTAATTGTTTAATTGTGCGTGATGTTATTATCTGTTATCTGCTAAACCAACAGCGCTTATGTACAGGTCTGAGTAATGTAATTCAGGTGGTTTCGATAAAATCGCAACTCCCTGACTAAACCGTTTAAAGCACTGAGATATGTGCTGGTCTGTACATACACTTGTTTGTCCGGCAGTATATAAACCCGGGCCATCTGTACTCTGGAGGAACTGTCTCCCAGGGCAATGGTATTGGGGGTAGGATGTTGACATGGATAGAAAATTGGTTGGCCGACCGGAAGCAAAGAGTAGGAGTGAATAGGTCTTTTGCAGAATGGCAGGCAGTGGTGAATGGAATGCCGCAGGGCTCGGTGTTGGGGCCGCAACTCTTTACCATATATATTAATGCTTTGGAAGAGGGAATTAGCAGCAACACTAACAAGATGACACAAAGCTGGGTGGCACTGTGAATTGTGAAGAGGATGTTAGGAAGGTTCAGGGCGACCTGGACAGGTTGAGTGAGTGGGCAGATGCGTGGCAGATGCAGTATAATATAGATAAATGTGAGCTTATCCATTTTGGTGGCAAAAACAAGGGGGCAGATTATTATCTCAATGGGGTTAGGTTAGGTAAGGGGGAGGTGCAGCAAGACCGGTCAGTGGAAGTTGGCTTACAGGTACAGCAGGCAGTGAAGAAAGCTAATGGAATGTTGGCCTTATAACAAGAGGATTTCAGTATTGGAGTAAAGAGGTTCTTCTGCAGTTGTATAGAGCTCTGGTGAGACCACATTTGGAGTATTGTGTACAGTTTTGGGCTCCTAATTTGAGGAAGAACATGTGATTGAGGCAGTGCAGCATAGGTTCACGAGATTGATCCCTAGGATGGTGGGACTGTCATATGAGGAACGATTGAAAAGACTAGGGTTGTATTCACTGGAGTTTAGAAGAATGAGGGGGGATCTTATAGAAACATATAAAATTATAAAAGGACTGGACAAGCTTAATGCAGGAAAAATGTTCCCAATGTTGGGCGAGTCCAGAACTAGGGACCACATTCTTAGAATAACGGGGAGGTCATTTAAGACTGAGGTGAGAAAAAACTTTTTCACCCAGAGAGTTGTGAATTTATGGAATTCCCTGCCACAGAGGGCGTGGAGGCCAAGTCACTGGATGGATTTAAGAGAGAGTTAGATAGAGCTCTAGGGGCTGGTGGAGTCAAGGGATATGGGGAGAAGGCAGGCATGGGTTATTGACAGTGGACAATCAGCCATGATCACAATGAATGGCGGTAATGGCTCGAATGTCATAATGGCCTCCTATTTTCTAAGTTTCTATGTTTCTATGATTGAAGGATCCTCAGAGAGACTCTGAATTTGCTCAGTTGCCTGAGGTGGTAAAGGCGCTGCCATGCCTTACTCACGGCAGTGTGTGTTGTCCATGTCAGATCCTCTGTGATGTGGACTCCCAGGTATTTGAAGCTGCTCATCCTATCCACAGTATTCACATTTATGCCCTGTGGCGTGTACGTCCTCGGTTGTTGTGCCCTTCTAAAGTCCACAATCAGCTCCTTCGTTTTAGTGATGTTCAAGAGGAGGCTGTTGTCCTGACACCAAAGTGCTAGGTCAACCACCTCCTCCACGTAGGCCTTCTCATTGTTGTCGGAGATCAGGCCCACCACCACAGTGTCATCAGCAAACTTGATGATGGAGTTGGAGCTAAACATGGCCGCACAGTCATGTGTGTACAGGGAGTACAGTAGGGGGCTGAGGACGCAACACTGGGGGAGATGCTGTGTTCAGGGTTGACCAATACACAATAGACAATAGGTGCAGGAGTAGGCCATTCGGCCCTTCGAGCCAGCACCGCTATTCAACGTGATCATGGCTGATCATCCCCAATCAGTACCTCGTTCCTTCTCCCCATATCCATTGGCTCCGCTATTTTTAAGAGCCCTATCTAGCTCTCTCTTGAAAACATCAGGAGAACCTGTCTCCACGGCCTTCTGATGCAGAAAATTCCACAGACTCACCACTCTCTGTGAGAAAAAGTATTTCCTCGTCTCCGTTCTAAATGGCTTACTCCTTATTCTTAAACTGTGGCCCCTGGTTCCGGTCTCCCCCAACATTGGGAACATGTTTCCTGCCTCTAGCGTGTCCACGCCCTTAACAATCTTATATGTTTCAATTAGATGCCCTCTCATCCTTACAAGCCCAGCCATTCCATTCTCTCAGCATATGACAGTCCAGCCATCCCTGGAATTAACCTTGTAAACATACGCTGCACTCCCTCATAGCAAGAATATCCTTCCCCAATTAGGGGACTAAAACTGCACACAATACTCCAGGTGTGGTCTCACTAGGGCTCTGTACAACTGCAGAAGGACCTCTTTGCTCCTATATTAGATTAATCTTGTTATAAAAGCCAACATGCCATTCGCTTTCTTCACTGCCTGCTGTATCTGCATGCTTATTTTCATAGACTGATGTACAAGGACCCCCAGATCCCGTTGTACTTCTCCTTTTCCCAACTTGACGCCAATTAGATAGTAATCATCCTTCCTGTTTTTGCTACCAAAGTGGACCACCTGGGGCCTGGCAGTTGGAAAGTCCAGGATCCAGGCACACAGGGGAGTGTTCAGCCCCAGTTCCAGCAGCTTATAAGCAAGTCTGGTGGGGACTATGGTGTTGAAAGCTGAACTGAAATCAATAAACAGCATCCTTATATAGCCCCCCTTCTGGCAGTCACGGTGAGAGAGAGTGGTGTGCAAAATCTGGGAGACCGCATCGTCCGTGGATCTGTTCGGACGGTATGCGAACTGCAGCGGATCCCTGCAAGGGAGGAAGGCACAGATGTAGTTCTTGATCAGCCTCTCGAAGCATTTCATGACCACTGAGGTGAGGGCCACCTGTCGGTAGTCATTCAAGCAGGCTGGAGAGGCACTCTTAGGCACTGGTACAATAGTGGATCTCTTGAAGCAGGCAGGGTCTACAGATTTGGCCCCGGAGAGGTTGAATATTGTGGACAAAGTGTGGATGGCTTTCAGACAGTTCGGATGGACAGGGACTGCAGAGAGGGTGACAGCTGCCTCTCTGCAGTCCCAGAAAGTGGGGGGATTGCTGGTCGGTGCGGACTCGGTGGGCTAAAGGACCTGTTTCTGCGCTGTATCTCTAAACTATAAAGATTCTCCTCTCCAGGCACTATCCCCTACAACTTTAGGAGGTGTGACATTCCCCAGTATATCTCTTCCACCACCTCCATCCAGAGACATACCACTCAGGTCACATCACGGTGAAGGAGCGTGTGTGTGACCCGGACATCAAACTGTTGGCTGTGGGTCTTCACTTATGCTATGTGCTCTGGGGATTCTACACACAATAGGGACAATTTACGATTATACCAAGCCAATTAACCTGCAAGCCAGGAAGACTTTGGAGTGTGGGAGGAAACCAGAGCTGCTGGAGAAAACCCACACAGGTGACAGGGAGGACATAGAAACTCTGTACAGACAGCACCCGTGGTCAGGATCTCTGACGCTGTAAGGCAGATATCCTGACCAAGGATACTGTTAGCATGCAGGGATTGCTGGCCGGTGCGGACTCTGTGAGCTGAAGTGCCTGTTTCTGCGCTGTATCTCTAAACTCTAAATTATAAAGATTCTCCTCTCCAGGCACTAACCCCTACAACTTTAGGACATGTGACACTTTCCAGTATATCTCCTCTACCACCTCCATCCAGAGACATAAACAGCATTTGCAGGTGAGTCAGAGATTCTTCTGCTGCTCCTCCAAGCTTGTCAATTGCATTCACTGCTCTTGCTGTTGCCTCTTCCACATAAGTGAGACGGAACATGGACCACATGGCCGCTCCACTGCACATTTGCATTCTGTCCAAGGTGTACATCTGGATCAGCCATTTTAATTCCCCCTCCCATTCCCACATCACCTAAGCTTGCAGGTACAGCAGGCAGTGAAGAACGCAAATGGCATGTTGGCCTCAATAGCGAGAGGATTTGAGTTTAGGAGCAAGGAAGTTTTACTGCATGTCCTACTGCAGTCTCATCTACCTGGTGAGAGCGCACCTGGAGTATTGTGTGCAGTTTTGGTCTCCTAATTTGAGGAAGGACATTATTGCTATTATGTGAGTGCAGCATAGGTTCACCAGGTTAATTCCCAGGATGGTGGGACTGACATATGATCAAAGAATGAGTCGACTGGGCTTGCATTCATTAGAATTTAGAAGGATGAGAGGTTATCTTATAGATATGTATAAAATTCTTAAGGAATTGGACAAGCCAGATGCAGGAAAAATGATCCCAATGTTGGGAGAGTCCAGAACCAGGGGACACAGTTTAAGAATAAAGGGTAGGCTATTTAGGACTGTGATGAGGAAAAACATTTTCACCCAACGAGTTATGAATCTGTGGAATTATCTGCCACAGGAGGCAGTGGAGGTCAATTCACTGGATGTTTTCAAGAACGAGTTGGATTTAGCTCTCAGGGCTAATGGAATCAAGGGATATGGGGAAAAAGCAGGAACGGGGTACTGATTTTGGATGATCAGCAATGATCATATTGAATGACGGTGCTGGCTCGAAGGGCCAAATGGCCTGCTACTGCACCTATTTTCTATGTTTCTAAGCTGCAAAAAGTGGAGAGAGGATTTACAAGGATGTTGCCAAGCCTCGAGGGTCTGAGCCCTAGTGGGGTACGTTGGGCAGGCTAGGACTTTATTAATTAGAGCGCAGGGATGAATTTACAGAGGTGTATTACATTATGAGGGATATTGATATGGTGAATTCCTAATGTAATTTACCCGACGCACTCCCAACTGAATATTATCTGCCAAATAACCTTTCCTCACCTGTATCCACCAATTACATGCTTGCTATTTCCCCATCTCACTATACTGGCTACTTCCACTCCATCTTTCAATCTCGATGAATGGTCTTGACCTGAAAGGTTGACCATCAAATTCCCTCCACAGATGGTGCCTGAACATCTCAGTCCCTCTAGCAACTCTCCTTTTTTATCCTTTCATTTAGATAAATGTCCACTTATTACAGTTCACTGTCCTCTCTTCGTTCAGTAGTCAATATTATATTGCCATCATTTCTTTCAAACCATGTTCCTCTATTTTTGATTGTGGTATCGGAATCATGTGGAAAGATATTTTATCCAGCTGAAAGGAAATCATAACATTAAAAAGAGCAGTGGATTGAAGCAAGGTCCTTGAGTAAGTGATGCGAAGCAAGGGTGAAAGAAGCTTTCTTTCAATCTGAAGATGGGTCCCGACACAAAACGTCACCGATCCATGTTCTCCACGGATGCTGCCTGACCCACTGAGTTACTCCAGCACTTTGTGACCTTTTGGGTAAACCGGCATCTGCAGTTAATTATGTAGGAAGGAACTGCAGATGCTGGTTTACACTGAAAATAGACACAAAATTCTGCAACAACTCAGCGGGACAAGAATAGGTGACGTTTCGGTTCAAGGCCTTTCCTCAGATCCCGAGATCCTGAAGGGTCTCGACCCAAAATGTCACCTATCCATTTTCTTAAGAGATGCTGACTGACCCTCTGAGTTACTCCAGCACTTGATGTCCTTATGTGTATTAACCGGCATCTCCAGTTCTTTGTTTCAACCCCATTACTCGGTGACCCTTTACTCGGTGATAAAGGACAATCAGTAATAACATCATTTTTGAAATACTAAAAATAACAAAATAGGGTGTAAGGACGAACAGCATCTGGCGAGGCTGCCACACTTGATGGAGCCACCCAATTGTGGGTGTGTAGGATAGTGTTGGTATGTGGTTAGGCCACAAGCAAATTGTAGGGATAGCACCTCATCTTTTGGTGATTTTTACATACCTCCTCCTCTCCCTCCATCTTCGCCTTCATCAGTCAGAGAACTGAGTACAGAAGTTGAGGCATTACAGTAGGTGTAAGTCACCTTTTTGCTGAGAAATGGAACTATGCCTCATGGAAAGGAACATGGCATTGACTGAGGAGCAAGTTGTGATTGATGGCAATGCAAACAAGTCTGGTGATGGATGGCCAATGTAATCTTGTGCCAGGTAAAGTCAAAGTGATGTATTTTGAAGGTGACAGCTAATATGGGTCATACTGAGGGGAAAAAAGCATCAAAAGTCCACACAAGACTCAATAAGATTTGAAATTAGTCAGTTATTTGTGATGGGGTGCGAAAGCCAGCTAAATCTTGGTTTAAGGAGCTTGGGGAGAAAGATCTGAAGCATATTGTTCAGGTGGGGGTGGTAGGGAGAAGTATGGATAGATTGGGAAGTAGATAAGTGCCAGCAGGAAGCCAGTGAGGAGATTGGGATCTCCAGCGATTGCAGTCTTTGGGGATCAAGGATTCAGAAATATTTAAGGAGCCCGAGTAGAATTGGAAGAATCTGTATGTTGGAAGATTCTGCTTGGAACCTCGCCCCTTGAGGAGACGTTTCAATAGATATTTATTATCACATAAGTAATTAAAACTTAGATAGTGAAATTTAATTTGCGTATAATGCCGGCGCAGCCATCTATGGTGCCATTTCATCAACTTCAAAGTCTTGGCCTGGCCAGGGTTAGCGTTGGTGTCCTCCAACGCTGTGGGCCGTGTCTGGTCCACATGCCCGGCCTCTTAGAGCGGCACCTGGTCCAGTCGAGCCCCAGCCCTCCGTCCGACTCCTTCCACTCTGGGCAGGTGAGACTGATATCCAGGTGAGACGGGCATCTGGGTATGAGGGGCATCTGGCTGGGTTCCCAGACTGCGACGTGGGTCCTCGATCTGGGCATGAGAAACACCACCTCTTTTCATCTGGGCAGGATGCAGCCTGCAGGTGTCAATGCCCAGTTCTCCATCCAGGTAACTTGCTCATCCTTTCTGCACATCAAGAACATGCAAACTCCATTAAGACAGCATACAGAATCGAACCCGGATCACTGGCGCTATAAAGCAGCAACTCTACCGCTGCGCCACTGGGCCTCCCAACTAACAGTGGTTGCAGTCTAGCATTATGTGACTAAAAGCCAGGGCAAACCTTAATCTGTCCAAGGACAATTTAGTCTATGTTCTCTACAGTATTCTTGACAAAGTGTAGCATGGATGACAATATCATCCTGTTCGCCAGTGACCAAATAAAGGAATCTCTGGTTAATTGTATCAATTTATAATAAAACAGTGTGGACACCTTACCTCAATAATCAAATACAAGTTGCAATCAAAAATAATTTTAACATGCAATAGGCAGGAGATTTATTTTTAGATCCATGCATCTAATTTAGTTTAGTATGGAGATACAGCGTGGAAACAGGCCCTTCGGCCCACCGAGTCCGCACCAACCAGCGATCCCTGCACACTAACCCGACACTACATGCAATTGGGACGATTTACATTTCCACCAAGCCAATTAACCTACAAACCTGTACGTCTTTGGAGTGTGGGAGGACACCGAAGATCTTGGTGAAAACCCACGTGGTCATGAGGAGAATGTACAAACTCTGAACAGATAGCTCCAGTACTCAGGATTGAACACAAGTCTCTAGTGCTGTGAGGCAGCAACACTACCACTGTGCCACCTTGCCACCCAATAATAGTCAATCCAGTCAAAGTAAATGGATCAAGATATCAGGTGGTGGATAGGCACAGAAAGGTGGAGTAACTCAGCGGGACAGGCAGCATCTCTGGATAGAAGGAATGGGTGACATTTTGCATTGAGACCCATCTTCAGACTGAGCGCCAAGGGAGAGGGAGTTACAGAGATAATGAAGTGTAAGAGATCAAAAGAGATGAAGTTCAAGGAAAATCTAAAGACCATTGTTAGCGAGGAGAAGGTGACAACAAAATAAACATCTTTCACCCCATCGGCCATCGCATACAACATATAATCCTCCGACATTTTCGCCACCTCCAATGGGATCCCACCACTGCCCACATCTTTCCATCTCCACCACTTTCTGCTTTCCACAGAGACCGTTCCCTCCGCAACTCCCTGGTTAACTCGTCCCTTCCCACCTAAACCATCAGGTATTTTCGCCTGCAACTGCACCTGTCCATATATCTCCTCCCTCGACTCCATCCAAGGACCCTGAATGACATTTCTGGTGAGGCAGAGGTTCACTTGCACCTCTTCCAACCTCATTCCACTGTATCCGCTGTTCCAGGTGTGGACTACTATATATTGGCGAGACCAAGTGCAGGCTCGGCTATCGTATCTTTGGTGTAAGCCAACATCTGCAGTTCCCTCCGACACATATCAGGTGGTGGATTTGAGTGAGTGAGCATTAAAATATCACCTCTGCCCATGCCAGATTTATCATCCAATGTGTCTGTGGGTTGGTTTGATGTTTATAAACCTGCAGTACCCCAGTGGATTTTTATTACGCTGTTTATTTCTGTTGCGATCCGTGGTTCAGAAGTTGGTAACATGAGCAATAGTTACATTTTAAGTGTCTGTAATGGGATTGATTGGCCATTTGATATTTACAGAATCGAGACCAGCCAAGCAAGATTGCTGCAATCTTTAAAATTCCACACGACAATCAGTGGTCACGACCTTTCTCACAGAAAATTGCCTCAGAATTGGAATCAGTGAAGCAATAAACCAGCCCATTTGGTCCAGACTTCTGTGGCACTGAGCTTTTAGTTTTATTTTCACCTTATTTGTTTTCCTCCCTTGTCTATCCACATTTCTTTGTCCTTATTGAATTCCATTTTCCATTTACTTTTTCCCTTTCTGTTACTCACTTAATTTTCTGCTCACATTATTCCCCCCACCCCCAACCCCCCGAGCCCTCCTGGATTTACATTTTGAGCCCAATGTTCATCTTGCTTTTGTCTTTCCCTCTTCTGTTCCTTCTTTTTATACAATTATTATACAATTATTTATTGTCATTTGAACCTCAAACAAAATTTGGTTTCTGAAGTCATACAACAAGAAAAGAACCAAGACACACAACCAACACAATTTACACAAACATCCATCACAGTGAATCTCCTCCTCACTGTGATGGAAGGCAAAGTCTTGTCTCTCCCCTGTGTTCCATTCTTCTCCCGATATTAAAGCCCCCGGCGGGCGATGGCATGTCCCGTGGCCGTAAACACTCTCTTGAAAATTCAGTCTAATTGCACTTTGTACTTGCATGGCAGCGCCTTTACCACCTCAGGCAGCTGAGAAAACAAACTCATCAAAGATGGGCCGCACGGTTGCGCAGCAGGAGAGTCCCATCCTCATAGCGCCAGGAACCCAGGTTCGATCCTGACTACGGTGCTGTCTGTATGGAGTTTGTACGTTCTCCTCATGGCCTGCGTGGGCTTTTTCCGAGATCTTCGGTTTCCTCCCACACTCCAAAGCCATACAGGTGTATACGTTAATTGGCTTGGTGTCAATGTAAATTGTCCCTAGTATATATGATAGTGGCAGTGTGTGGGGATTGCTGGTGGGTGCAGACTAGATAGGCCAAAGGGGCTGTTTCTGCATTGTATCTCTAAACTAAACTAAATTAAACTAAATATATAGTGTGGGTCAGGAAATATTTTTTGCTTCAATATCTGAAATTTAGTTTGACCTCTTCTAAAATTATGTTCACTCTGTTCTCTCATTTGTCCTCCCTAATTTGAGGAAGGACATCCTTGTGATTGAGGCAGTGCAGCGTAGGTTTACGAGATTGATCCCTGGGATGACGGGACCGTCATATGAGGAAAGATTGAAAAGACCAGGCTTATATTCACTGGAGTTTAGAAGGATGAGGGGGATCTTATAAAAACATATACAATTATAAAAGAACTGGACAAGCTAGATGCTGGAAAAATGTTCCCAATGTTGGGCGAGTCCAGAACCAGGGGCCACAGTCTTAAAATAAAGGGGAGGTCATTTAAGGCCGAGGTGAGAAAAAAACGTTTTCACCCAGAAAGTTGTGAATTTATGGGATTCCCTGCCACAGAGGGCAGTGGACGTCAAGTCACTGGATGGATTTAAGAGATAGTTAGATAGAGCTCTAGGGGCTAGTGGAGTCAAGGGATATGGGGAGAAGGCAGGCACGGGTTATTGATAGATGATCAGCCATGATCACAATGAATGGCAGTGCTGGCACGAAGGGCCGAATGGCCTCCTCCTGCACCTATTTTCTATGTTTATATGTTTCTATGTCACTGTGATCCTTAATTAGTATGGGTGTCAGGGTTTATGGGGAGAAGGAAGGAGAATGGGTTTAGGAGGGAGAGATAGATGGGGCATGATTGAATGGCAGAGTAGATGATGGGCCGAGTGGTCTAATTTTGCTCCTATCACGTAACCTTATAAGCTATGACTTTGCTTCCAGTGCTATTGTAGAGAGTAACTGCCTGAATCGTAATTTTTTTTTTTTTAAATGGCACCAGGGAGTGGTGACATTTTCCGTGTAGCTATGAGTGGTGAGTATGAACAAA
This sequence comes from Leucoraja erinaceus, assembly GCF_028641065.1. Classification (NCBI taxonomy): domain Eukaryota; kingdom Metazoa; phylum Chordata; class Chondrichthyes; order Rajiformes; family Rajidae; genus Leucoraja; species Leucoraja erinaceus. The sequence goes on along the minus strand of NC_073402.1, from coordinate 2,651,062 downwards.
ATGAGGACATTTGGCAGACCAGGATACTGGAGGGGCATGTTGGAGCTGAGATGGCAGAGATTTCAGATAACTCAGCCCAGCATACTTCTGGCTAACATTCAATCACTGGAGAAGATAGGAAAGAGAGGAAAGGTGGAAAGATTGTGGCCTCCACCTTTCCTTGCTCATCGGTGCCGGCTCTGATTAGTACAGACAGTTAGATAGAGCCCTAGGAGCTAGTGGAATCAAGGGATATAGGGGAGAAGGCAGGCATGGGTTATTGATTGGGGACGATCAGCTATGATCACAATGAATGGCAGTGCTGGCTATAAGGGCCGAATGGCCTCCTCATGCTCTTATTTTCTATGTTTTTATGTTTCTATGATTTGTTCTGAATGTTTCTGTATCTCTAGTTTCTCTATCCCCTGACTCGCAGTCTGAAGAAGTGTTTCAACCCAAAACATCACCTATTCCCTGACATTTTCTGACCCACTGAGTCACTCCAGCATTTTGTGTCTACCTTCGGTGTAAACCAGCATCTGCAGTTGCTTCCTACACATATAGGAAAGGTGTTGTCAAGCTGGAAAGGGTGCAGAGAAGATTCACAAGGATATTACCAGGACTTCAGAGCCTGAACTATAGGGAGAGGTTGAGCAGACTAGGACTGTTCATTGGAGTGCAGAAGGATGAGGGGTGATTTTATAGAGGTGCACAAATAGTTAGAGTAAATTCACAGTCTTTTGCACAGAGAGGGGGAATCAAGAATCAGAGGACACAGGTTTAAGGTGAGGGAGAAAGATTATTATGAGCCTGAGTGCAGACATCTTTACACAAAGCATGGTGAATGTCTGGAACAAGCTGCCAGATGTGGTAGTTGAGGCAGGTACTATTGCAACACTTACAGTAAGAAACATTGGACAGGTACATAGATGAGAGGTTTAGAGAGATATGTACCAAATGCAGGCAGGTGGGACTAGTGTAAATGGGGCATGTTGGATGCAATTGTGTTAACCACAAACATTGTGGGCTGAAGGGCCAAATTACTGTGCTGTACTGTTCTATGTTCTGTTCTATGGTCGGCATGGGCAAGTTGGGCAGAAGGGCCTGTTTCCACACTATAACTATGACTCTAACAAGATTAATAAGTTAGAGTAAGGTTGCTATTTCTAATGATGGGAAGGGACTGCTGCAATTTATGTTTCACTGGAGCATGCCCTTGATCCAGTATCTGTTATACAACCTTTGAAGAAGGGTTTCGGCCCCAAAGTACAGGTGCACAACCTTTTATCCGAAGTTCCAAATAACGAAAAGCTCCGAATAGCGGACATTTTTTCGGTCCTTGAAGAAAGGTCCTTGAAGACGTTCACCGAGGGCGGCCCGCAGAGGTGACAGCGGAACCTCCGGTCGGTCCTCGAAGAAAGGGGAACTAAATCCCCATTCATAAAAGAGAAGGTGAGAGTATATTGCGCGGGAGGGTTAATAATTGACAATCTGCTGCTGCCTGCCCACTGAGTTAAAAAGTTCCCACGGTAGACTCACGATACACAGTGTATCGTGAGTCTTGCATGGGAACTTTTTAAAGTCAGCGGGCAGGCAGCAGCAGATTGTCACTCCCTTCAGTTTCACCCCACCTACACCCCTCTGCTTCCCGGCCATGTGTGTGACCCCTTCCCTCCCCTCTCCAGCGCCCCGCCCATTGCACCGGCGCGGGGGCTTTGCACTGTCTTCACATCGGCGAACCAGCAGGTCAGTGCCAGTCACCGGAGACATCAGGACCAACGGGACACCGACCCCCAGGCCCACTGCAAGCACGGAGATCCCAGAGACCCACAGCCAGCAGCAGCCCAGCCCCGTTCCAACTCCAGAGGAACACGAAGCTGAAGGTGTGCAAGGTACGTCTTGGTCTTGGGGTTGCGGATGAGACGGCGCAGCTCGGGCTGCGATGTCTCTGGCCACCCCCCTGTACAGGAGCTGAGACTGGGAACTGTGGGATTGTATGCAGTTGCAGAGGGAGGGGGCAAGGGCGGTGCAGTTCCCAGTCTCAGCTCCAGTCCAGGGGGTGGCCGGAGACGTCAGGACCAACGGGACACCGACTGCAAGCACGGAAATCCCAGAGACTCACAGCCAGCAGCAACTCTAGCCCAGCCCCGCTCCAACTCCAGAAGAACCCGGGTTGCGGATGAGGGGGCGCAGCTCCGGTTGTGGGCGAACTGCCACTTGTTGCTGTAGCGGCGCATCGGGGAGCGGGTTCCTGTTGGTCCTGACTTCTCCGGCCACACCCCTGGACAGGAGCTGAAAGACATCAGGACCACCAGAAGCCACTCCCCGATGGGCCGCTACGGCAACGTGGCAGTTCGCCCACAGCCCGAGCTGCGCCCCCTCCTCGGGACACCGACCCCCAGGCCCACTGCAAGCACGGAGATCCCAGATCAGCAACTCCAGCCCAGCCCCGCTCCAACTCCAGAGGAACACGCAGAAGCTGATGGTGTGCAAGGTACGTCTTGTTCTTGGGGTGGCGCAGCTCAGGCTGTGGGCGAACTGCCACTTGTCGCCCACCAGGGAGGGGATTCCTCTGGAGTTGGAGGGACAGGGAGACACAGCAGCTTTTGAGAATGGTGGGCAATCACTTCCAAAGTTCTGCCCACACAGTCAGTACACCTCTCCTATACTTGTCTCCCGCACTGAGATCATCTCGCAGATATTTTTTTTTTTTTTTTTTTTTAATTTAATTTTTATTAGAAGTACGGTAAATTACAATCCTACACAGCACATATATCTTAATACATTTTTTGTACCGCTTCATTTTTTTTTTTTTTGAGCTTTAAGAAAAAGGTAGAAGTAAGGAAAGTAAAGAAAGTGCAAGAGAGTCGTGCAGTGCAAGAGTGTTGGGAAAAGAAAGCCCCTTAGGAAAGAAATTAGAGAAGGAAGTAAAGTGAGAAAATAGACCCTAGAGAAGAGAGAAAGAGAAAATAGAAACAATCGCTCTATTATAACATTAAACTCCGCAGAAAGGGGACTACCAATCAAGTCTGTTTTTATTATTTTACCTCCCGTTACCAGGTCCTGATACCACTTATTTATATATTTTTTTTTTTAGATTACTATTGCACCTCATACTTGTAATAGGTCCAGAAACATAGACCACGTCTTTTGGAATTGGTCTGCTTTACCTGCTAGGAGGAATCTCATCTCTTCCAGATGTAATGTTTCAAACATATTTGATATCCACATTTTTATTGTTGGTGTCGGCGCATTTTTCCAGAATTTAAGTATAAGCTTTTTTCCCATTATTAGCCCGTAATTAAATAAATTCCTCTGAAACACGTTTAATTCAGGGTTATCTTCCGATATTCCGAAGATAATCCATTCTGGTTTTGGTACCAGTTTTATTTTGATCAATTTTGAAAAAATATCAAATATTTCATACCAGAATTTTTGGATTTTTGTACAAAAAACAAAAGAGTGCGCTATGGTAGCTTCTTGACACAGGCATTTATCACAGATTGGTGAAACATTAGGGAAGATTTTATTTAATTTAGTTTTTGAATAATATAATCTATGTAATGTTTTAAATTGGATGAGCGTATGTCGTACGTTGATCGAGCATTTATGCACCTGTAGTAAATGATTATCCCAGGTCTCTTTTGAGATTTTTATAGCTAATTCTTGTTCCCAATCTTTTCTAATTCCATCTGTTGTGGGTATTTCTATGTTTAAAATGATATTATATAGGTACGATATTAAATTAGCTGATTCCGCCTTGGTCTTCATTGCTTCATCCAATAAGTCGGAAGGCATATTATGATAATCTTTTGTGTGTTTTTTCAGATAATCACAAATTTGAAGATATTTAAAATATTGGTTATTTTTCAAATTATATTTCAGTTGTAGTTGTTGAAATGATAGTAAATTCCCCAATTCATACAGATCTTCGAGCGTTTTAATTCCCATTCTTTCCCATTGTATAAATGATTTGTCTATGACTGATGGTTTAAACGATGGATTATTGACTATTGGTATTAAAAGAGATAGGTTTCTTAATTTTAAATTCTGTTTTATTTGTTTCCATGTTCTTATTGTGTTATGTAAAATTGGATTTTTATTATAATTTTTATTATTCAAATTTATTGGTGAGAGGATGGTCGCTCCTATATTACTCGGGGAGCAGTCCCCTTTTTCCATTACCATCCAGTCCGCCTGCTGTGCAGAATTGTCCAGCAGGTGAATCATAATTTTAATATTTACTGCCCAATTATAATACATAAAATTAGGGAGCGCTAAACCCCCCAGCTCTTTTCGTTTATTAAGGTGTGCTATTTGTATTCTATGGGATTTATAATCCCATATAAAATTTGTAATGTCTGAGTCCAATTTTTTGAAAAACTTTTTTGGGAGATATATAGGTATTGATTGAAATAGGTATAGAATTTGTGGTAAGAAAACCATTTTAATAGCATTTATTCTGCCTATTAAGGACATCGGAAGTGTTTTCCAGAATTTAATCAGATTATTCAATTTCTTGAGTAAGGGATTATAATTGGCTTTAAACATATCCTGGTAATTTCTAGTAATTTCAATTCCCAAATATTTGAATTTTTCTGTAGCTATTTTAAAGGGAAATTTCCGAAGATGTGTTGAGTCTTTTGGTTTTATCAACATAATTTCACTTTTGTTCCAATTTATTCTATATCCCGAAAAGGATCCAAAGTCCTCAATTAAATTTAATATGTTTGGTATACTAATTTGTGGTTTTGTGATGTACAGTAGTACATCATCGGCATATAGGGATATTTTATTCTTTGAGTATTTTGTATTATAACCATAAATATCCGGATGTGTTCTTATTTTTTCAGCAAGGGGTTCAATTACCAAAGCAAATAACAGCGGTGATAATGAGCATCCTTGTCTATTGCCCCTTGATAGTTCAAATTTCGAGGATAAAATATTATTAGTTAATATTCTAGCCGTAGGTTTGTTATATAATAGTTTTATCCATGCGATAAAGTTTTCTCCCAATTGGAATTTTTGCAATACTTTAATCATATAATCCCATTCTACTTGATCAAATGCTTTTTCTGCGTCCAGTGAGATAATAGATAACTCTTGGTCGTGAGATTTATGTGAGTGCATTATGTTAAGCAAACGTCTCAAATTATTGAATGAGTGTCTCTTAGGTATAAATCCTGTTTGAGCTCCATTTATTAATCTACTAAGGTACCTGCTTAGTCTACTGGCTAGTGTTTTCGCTATTATTTTTTGATCCGTATTTAACAAAGCAATAGCTCTATATGAGCCTGGTTCTTCTATGTTTTTATCTTTTTTAAGTATTAATGTGATCGTTGATTCTGCTAATGTTTCGGGTAAGCTTTGCTCTTTAAAAGCGTATGTATACATTTTCTGTAATCGTGGGATAACTATATCGTAAAAGGCTTTATAGAATTCACTACTGAATCCGTCTGGTCCTGGTGTTTTGCCATTCTTTAGTGTTTTTATTGTGTCTTCTATCTCCTTAGAAGTAATTGTTGCTCCCAGTTCCTCTTGTTCCCTCAATTCTAATTTTGGGAGGTTACAATTTTCCAGAAATTCTGAAATTTTATTATTATCTATTGACGTTTTAGATGTATATAGATTTTCGTAAAATTGAGCAAATCTTTTATTGATATCCTTGGGTAATGTTAATAATTCCCCACTATCTGATTTAATCTTTAGTATTGCATTCTCTTTTTCCCGTTTTTTCAACTGGCGTGCTAAGAGTTTGTGGGGTTTGTCCCCGAATTCAAAGTGTTCTTGTTTTGTAACTTGGAATAATGTTATAACTTTCTCTGACAATAATTTATTCAGCTTGAATTTCAATAATAGGATTTTTATTATGTTTATCCATAGTTGGATCTTTAGCATTATCTGTATCTAATTGTTTTATTTGTTCTTCTAAATGTCTTTGTTCTTTCTTATTCTTTTTATTTTGATAAGCTTGAAATGAAATAATGACTCCTCTAATAAATGCTTTAAAGGATTCCCATAATAGCGTGGGGGATATATCTGGTGTATCATTTATCTCAAAGAATAAGTCCATCTGTTTTTTTAGATATATACTCCCTTGTGGGTCTTTTAAGAGTTGCGAATTAAACCTCCAGAACGATTTATTCATAGACATTCCTTCTAATTTTAAAACAAAGGTTAAAGGAGAGTGATCTGAAATCGCATTAATGTGGTATTTAGGATTCATAGTGTGTGTAATTAATTTAGTATCCACAAGAAAATAGTCTATCCGTGAATATGTTTTATGCACCGTTGAATAGAACGAGTAGTCCCTTCCCGTCGGATTTGCAATCCTCCATACATCTGCTATATTTGTGTTTTCCATATATGTATGTAAGAGTTCACTGGTTTTAGATTTCATATTACCTTTTTGTTTTTGCATCGATTTATCTAAATAAGGGTCTAAAACACAGTTGAAGTCTCCTCCAATTATAACATTTTGATAATTAAATTCTGCAATTATATTCAGAATTTTATTAAAAAATTGAGGGTTATCAAAGTTTGGCGCATATATATTTACCAGCGTAATTGGCGTATTATTGATCTCTCCTGCTACTATAAGATATCTCCCTTCCTTATCTGAGATAGTATTCTTTGATTTAAATGGAATTCCTTTACGGATAATAATTGCAGTACCTCTAGATTTAGAAGTGAATGAAGAGTGAAATGTTTGGCCTATCCAGTTAGCCCTCAATCTCGTCTGATCTTGATGTTTAAGATGCGTTTCCTGTAGGAACGAAATGTCCGTGTTGTATGCTTTCAACTGAGCTAGTATCTTGCCCCTTTTAATAGGTTCATTAATACCCCTTATATTCCAACTACATAGTGTGACTCCTCCCATTTTCCTTTGATTGTCGTCATACATTTTTACCAATTTTAATGACCTTACTTATTATGGTGCATCCATACCTCAGGACTCTGGTTATTTTGTAAGCATTTATATTATAGACTTTCTTGGCAGTTCCCCTCTGCGATTGTCCTTGAAAAAAAACACATAAATGTGACATATTGTGATAAAAAAAAAAAGTATATAGAATAAATGTACGGTGTCTGGATTTCCGACACCATAGTGAGTGGCCCACTCGTCTGTGGGATACGACATCACTATTGCTTCCGGCGTAGCTGTTATGAGGTTAGCCCCGCTGAATTTATTACTCATAACATAGGGGGTAGGTACCGTTTCCAAATCAGTTCTATTTCACCCCATTGCAGTATATATATATATATGTTTCATTCCGACTTATCAAATCTAATCAAGTATTCAGTTACATATACTCCTCTCTCTTTATCTCTTAACTATTTGTAATTGGTTTTAGTATTGTTAAAAGTGAGCTGTTCATTGAAAGGGTTAACCAGAGTCAGGCTCCTGGAATTAAGCCAGGTGCCTGAGTTTCTTCCCCTCCCCACTCGAGCTGCAGAACCTGTGAGATTACAATGTTATCTGCGTTATAACACATATTTATCAATATCAGTTTATGTATTAGTGTTGTTAGTTATTAATTACTAATAATTCTCTATACTTTGTAAGAGTCCGTAAAAATCTGTAAGCCATGTGATGTTTTTCACTCTCTCTCAGCATTCTTCTGTTATCAATGTTTCCTGGTTTGAGCATCGCATGTCCTTGAATTAAATTCGAGAGAAGATTATAATGTCGAGACAAGTCTCGTGGAAAATCTGTTGCGAATACTCATTTTTGAAGCTTGGTGTTGTTCACTTTTTTCATTTTTCTACTAATATTCTTGTTGGGGGAATAAGCACATTAATTAGTTCATGACGTCTGGTGATCAATCTTCTTTTGTTGCTGCCTTTGCCACGATTTCTTGAGCGTATTTAAGGGATTCTACCGGGTTAGTGAATGTTTTTGAGATTCCCTTGAATGTGATACGCATCCTAGCCGGATTAAACACTCCACATATGACGCCCTTGACACCATAGAGAGCTTCTCTGGTCTGTGAGAACTTTCTTCTCTTTTGCACAATCTCATGAGGGTAGTCCCGTAGAAGTTTAATAGAATCATTTCCATACATCATCTTCTCTCCGTGTTTAATTTTTTTCATCAGCGCTTCCACTGTTGGGATATCCCGGAGTTTAACTATAATCTGTCGTGGGTAGGCTTGTTCTCCTTGAAATCTTGGTTTAAATCTAGGTAGTCGATGTGCTTCTTCAATTACTGGTGCCTCAGGTAAATTGAGTACATGTTTGATTAAATTGGCAGTGTACTCACGAGCGTTTTCCCCCTCAGCTCCCTCTTTCACTCCACGTATTCGTATATTTTGACGTCTTGAGCGAGCTTCTAGTTCAACACATTTACCAGATACTTTTGTAAATTGGCTCTTAAGGCTGTCTAATTCTAACTTCATTGCCTCCATTTCTCCAGCCATCTCTTCCACAACAGCTTCCAAATCTTTCACTGCAGTTGCATTTGCGGAAATAGTTTCATGCACAGCCTCAAACATCTTTGTGGACTCTTCTGCCACCTTAGTAATTTTCCCCGTTAGCTCTTCTTGCACATCATCAACTTTTTTTTGCAGAGCACCAATGCCCGCGAGTATTTTTTCATTACCAGCAATCAAGTTTAAATTTCCAGCTTTCACATCATCTTTCAGATCTCTTACCGAGTTCCTTAATTCCTCCATTTCAGTTTTCTCTTTTGTGACCAACTCAGTCTTAGATCGTGTAGTCATTCCAGAATCAACTCCAGAGGTTAGTTTTGCAGTTTCTTGGTGTTCCTGAGTCTTCAGCAGTTGTTTTGTCACTTTCCTCTGAGGGCTCTGACCTGTAGCTGTGTTTTTCATTTAAAATGAATTTCCCTCCGTTAAATCCACGGCGCTTACTGATGACGTCATCAGCACCGCGACATGAAACTCCGGTAAGTCTTTAAAATCGGTCCCGACCTCCAGACCCGACTTTAACGCGAAAAATCGCGATTTTTTCAGCGGAGCTAAAAGATTTGCGACTGCTAGCAAAGCATGCCGCCACCGGAAGTCATCTCGCAGAGAATGATCCCAGCCTAACCCTCCCTATTCTCTCCTATTCTGCAAGAAAAAACTACATTGAAGACTCAAACTCGCGATCGAGTAACTGCCGGGATCGAGGCGCAAACACGCGACCTTGCGGATATGAGCCGAGCACTCTACCACTGAGCCAGCCGTTAAAATCTACGCTAAAAATCTTCCATTCCGAAAGCTGAAAAATTCTGAATTACGAAAAGTGTCTGGTCCCAAGGCTTTCGGATAAAAGGTTGTGCACCTGTACCTGTTATACAACCTCTGAAGAAGGGTTTAGGCCCGAAATGTTACCTATTTCCTTCGCTCCATAGATGCTGCTGCACCCGCTGAGTTTCTCCAGCATTTTTGTGTACCTGTTATACAACCTGTGTTTTTCCATTTATCATTTAGACCATACGCAATCCTCAGGCAAGGGAAAAGGCAGCTGTGTCTATTTTTTGGTCAGTGCTGGTGGTGCACTGAGGTAACGGCTGCTGCGGTAGAGTTGCTGCCTTACAGCGAATGCAGCGCCGGAGACCCGGGTTCGATCCCAACTGCGGGTGCTGTCTGTACGAAGTTTGTATGTTCTCCCCGTGATCTGCGTGGGTTTTTTTCCAAGATCTTCGATTTCCTCCCACACTCCAAAGATGTACAGGAGTGTAAGTTAATTTGCTTGGTAAATGTAAAAATGTCCCTACTGGGTGTAAGGTGCAAGATAAAGTTCAAGTTCAAGTTCAAGTTCAAGTGAGTTTATTGTCATGTGTCCCTGTATAGGACAATGAAATTCTTGCTTTGCTTAAGCACACAGAAAATAGTAGGCATTTACTACAAAACAGATAAATGTGTCCATATACCATGATATAAATATATACACACATGAATAAATAAACTGGTAAAGTGCAAATAACAGAAAGTGGTTGTTAATAATCAAAGTTTTGTCCGAGCCAGGTTTAATAGCCTGATGGCTGAGGGGAAGTAGCTATTCCTGAACCTGGTTGTTGCAGTCTTCAGGCTCCTGTACCTTCTACCTAAAGGTAGCAGGGAGATGAGTGTGTGGCCATGATGGTGTAGGTCTTTGATGATACTGCCAGCCTTTTTGAGGCAGTGACTGCGATAAATCCCCTCGATGGAAGGAAGGTCAGAGCCGATGATGGACTGGGCAGTGTTTACTACTTTTTGTAGCCTTTTCCTCTCCAGAGCGCTCAAATTGCCGAACCAAGCCACGATGCAACCGGTCAGCATGCTCTCGACTGTCGACTCGTCTAGTAAAGTTTGATTATATGTAGCCTGAGGATCTCCAGTGAAGTAGATGGTAGCTCAGGACAGCTCTCTAGTTCTTGATATGATGGTTCAGTTGCCTGAAAAGAATGGTAAAGACGCATCCCTATATTTCTGCCAGTCTGTTGGTCAATCTAGCTCCCTGTACATTGAGTACAGGGAAAATAGGCCTATAGAGGATGCTGTCTCTTGCACTAGACTCAGCCCTGCATCATTTTGATAATAAGAACACCTACATCACAATGCTACTCATTAATGAAGCTCAGCATTCAGTACCATCATTTCCAACAAGCTCAGCCCTAAACTTCTGGACCTTCACCCTGTGGCCTCCACCTGTGGCCACCTGTGGCCTCCACCTGTGGCCTCCACCTGTGGCCTCCACCTGTGGCCTCCACCTGTGGCCTCCACCTGTGGCCTCCACCTGTGGCTGGCTTTTGGACATCTTGACTGCCATTACTCAATCAGTTAGAATTGCTCAGGACGTCTCCTCCACCCTGACCCTCAACACTGTGTCCTCAGGATTGTGAGCTCAATCCTTTACTCTACTCCCATCCACTCCCGTTGGTGCAGCGGTAGAATTACTGCCTCACAATGCCAGAGACCCAGGTTCGATCCCGACTACGGGTACTATCTGAACGGAATTTTACGCTCTCCCTGTGACCACGTTGGTTTTCTCCGGGTGCTCTGCTTTCCCCACACATTCCCAAGCTGTACAGGTGTGTGAGTCAATTGGCTATGGAATAAATTGTAAATTGTACCTAGTGTGTAGGATAGTGGCTGGTGTAAGGGTTGATCGCTGGTTGGCGTGGACTCGTGGGCCAAATGGCTTGCATCTGCATTGTATCTCTGAATGTCTGTGTGTATGACTGCGTGTCCAATTATAACTTAATCTTTTAAGTTTCCTGGTCATACCACTGGTGTCAGCTGTACCACAAGAACAATGATATGAAGCTCAGGAAACAGATTGAAAACCTAGTGTCACGGTGTCAGGACAATAACCTAGTCCTTAATGTTAGCAAAAGTGTTTGTTGTTGAACTAAGGAAGCAGGGGAGTGAACACGACTTCATTAAATGAGCTGCTGGAGCGATGGTTGACAGCTTCATGTTCCACAGTATCTGAATTACCAGAATGGTAACCTGCTTCCTTCCCACTGAAGCAGTGCACAAAGAAGCACATCAGCACATTTACTTCCTTAGGCAGCTGCGCAGAGTCAGCATGTGAACAAGGATTCTCAGAGATGAAGGGATATGCTACAGAAGGTATTCTGGCAGGTTACATCGCAACCTGGTTTGACAACTGCTCTGCCCTTGACTGCCTGAACCTGTGCACTAATGAAGACAAGCCGAGTCCATCACAGGTTCATTGCTTCGTTCCATCCACTGAATCTTCACGGTGCAGAGCATCAGGAAAGCTGAAAGTATTGTCAAGGATGCCTGTCACCTTGGTCATTCCCCCTTCTCTCTTCTACCATCTACTGAGTATAAAATGCACAGAATCTCCTGTCCAGAGTAGGGGAATCGAGGACCAGAGGATATACAGTAGGTTCAAGGTGAAGGGGAAAAGATTTTACAGGAATCTGAGGGGTAACATTTTCACTCCAAGGTATGTGGGTGTATGGAGCAAGTTGCCAGAGGAGGAAGTTGAGGCTGGGACTATCCCAACATTGAAGAAACAGTTAGACAGGTACATGGATAGGACAGGTTTGGAGGGATATTGACCAAGGCAGGTGGGACTAGTATAGCTGGGACATGTTGGCCGGTGTGGGCAAGTTAGGCCGAACAGCCTGTTTCCACATATTATCACTCTATGACTCTATAACTCCATGACTCTATAACTCTAGAAGTTGGGAGGTCATGTTGCAATTGTCAATCGAGAATGTTTCAATAACCCAACTGAATTATGGAATGAGTGTTTGGGAGAGGAGAACAACTTTTCAATACAAATGACATTGATGTGAGAAAGAAGGCAATTTTCTTTGCATTAACAATTCAAGTTGATGAAGCTTTAGCAATGAATCACGTCAGTCAGAGTACTGAGGATATGATATGATATGATATGATATGATATGATATGCCATTTATTGTCACTATACATGTACAATGAAATTAAAAGCTGCTCGTACTCAGTGCATACATATAATATAGTACAAAAAACAAGAAACAGAAAACAAAAACAGAAGGGAGAAGGGGGGGGGGGGGGGGGGATAGGTGCACAATTCTGCGGCGCTATATACATATATACAGATGGAAGTCCGGGTATTGGGCTGTGAAGTCAGTGCATGTGTGAATTTGAATTAAGAGTAGTTATAATTTTCGGAAAACAACTATTCCTGAGTCTATTTGTCCTGGATTTGATGCACCTATAGCGCCTTCCAGAGGGCAGCAGGTCGAACAGTCCAAACGCAGGATGGGAGCTGTCTTTGATGATATTCTTTGCCCTGCTAAGGCAGCGGGAGGTGTAGATATCCATCAGGGAGGGGAGAGGGCAACCAATGATCTTCTGTGCTGTCCTAGTTACCCTCTGAAGCCTCTCCCTGTCTGCCATGGTGCAGCTGCCATACCATGCTGTAATGCAGTATGTCAGCAGGCTCTCGATGGACGAGCGGTAGAAAGTCAGCAGCAGGTTAGAGTCCAGGTTGTGCTTCCTGAGGACCCTCCTGAGGATAGAAGATTGGAGGTTATGTTCCAGTTATATTAGATGTGGTGAGGCTGCATTCAGAGTATTGTATTCAGTTCTGGGCACTATGTTATAGGACTGATGTTGTCAAGCTGGAAAGGGTAAAAAGAAGGTTTATGAGGATGTTGCCAGGACTCGAGGGTCGAAGCTGTAGGGAGAGATTGAGTTGGCCGGGACTCTATTCCTTGGAGTGCAGGAGGATGAAGTGAGGAATTGATCAGGTAGATATACGGAGTCTGTTGCCCAGAGTAGGGGAATTGAGGACCAGAGAACATAGGCTTAAGGTGAAAGGGTAAAGATTTAATACCAATCTGAGTGGTGATTTTTTTCACGCAAAGGGTGGTGAGTGTATGGAATGAGCAGTTAGTAGAAATAGTTGAGGCAGATACTATCACAATGTTTAAACGACAATTAGATAGGTACATGGATAGGACAGGTTTATGATATGGATTGGACAGATGGAGGCAGATGGGGCTAGTGTAGATGGGACATGTTGGCCGGCGTGGGCAACATGTCCAAAGGGCCTGTGTCCATGTTGCATGACTCTATGACTCTATGTCCATCTGGGAGAAGATACAGGAGCTTGAAAGCTCAGATTCCAGACTCAAGAACAGCTTCTTCCACCCTGCGATCTGACTCCTGAAGTATCACTTCTTTCACATCCTGGAAGTGCTGCCCATCCTATTGTTCAAGTCAAGGGTCAAGAGTCAAGCATGATTCATTGCAATATGTACTGACAACAGAACAATGCCATTCTTACTCACCGCAGCATAACAAGCATGTACACACAGTAAACATATATATTTACCAAACATTCAATAGATTAATAATCCCAATACCAGTGCAAAAACTCCAAATTGCTCAGTGTGATCAAAGATCCTAGTTGAGGTTAGTGATGTGTAGTGTTCAAGAGCCTGGTGGTTGTTAGGAAGAGGTTGTTCTTGAACTTGCCGAGCATGGTGTTTAGAATTCTGTACCTTCTCCCTAATGGTCTTCACATTCCCTCATTATTTACCATTTATTGTACTTTAATATTTTACCCTACTTGGATTATGCCGCACAATCTTGCACCGATCTATACTTTGTTACTTATCATTGTAGTCATCATTATTATACATCTGCTGTTTACCCCTTGAGTTCCATGTGATCAAATAATTTTATTGCATTCTGTGATATGATAATAAAACAACCTCTCGTAATCTAACCCGTAAAGCTACAACAGGCAGCATCTCTGCAGAGAAGGAATGGGTGACGTTTTGTGTCGAGACCCTACTTCTGAAGAAGGAATGGTTGACGTTTTTGGTCGAGACCCAAAGTCACACATTCCTTCTTCAGAAGAAGAGTCTCGACCCAAAACATCACCCATTCCTTCTCTCTAGAGTTGCTGCCTGTCCCGCAGCGTTACAGCAGCAATTTTTGTCTATCCTCAGTGTGAACCAGCATCTGCAGTTCCTTCCTAAACAAATAAGACTCTCCTTGTTCAGACTTGAGAGTCTGAAGATGGGTCTGAACCCAAATCGCCACCCATTCCTTCTCTCCAGAGATGCTGCTTGTTCCGCTGAATTTCCCCAGCAATTTGTCTCTATATTCGGTGTAAACCAGCATCTGCAGTTCCTTTCTAAACAAATAAGACACTCCTTGTTCTGGTTAAAATCTGGTGCATGTGACAAATGAACACTCTTGACACTTGACTTGTTGATTCCGGATCTAATACTGAAACAAACACTGGAGTCCAAACTGTTCTTTATTTGTAAACAGTACGCGGATCTACTCACTCGAGCCCTCAGCAGCCTCATGTAAACAGAACAGAAGAAGGAGACAACCGGCATGCCCAAACAAATGTTATACCCCTAAACGGAGGCGGGGACATTAAAGGCACGAAAATACAATGGGAGTGCCATCCCTACATGCCAATCACTTTTCACATATATGAGATCACATTAAGAGGCACTTACTCTGCTTACTTACAAACAATGTATACAAAAAAACACTTAACACACATACTGTGTATGAACACAAAATCCTTTACCCAATCGCAGACCTGGGTTAAACGTCTGTTTAACAGATACCCAGACTTAGCGGCACGTAGGGCTTCCTTGGAACAGAAACAGTTGGGAGTTTCTTTACAAATCTAGACTTGATGGCAACATTTAATTACATGGGCCTCTTGCACCTGGTGTATTTTTGGCACCTCAGCAAAGCTTGACCTTTACAACAGTTCTGCCATGTCCAAAGTACGCAAACCCCTGCATATCTACAGACTAATCTAGTTAGTTCAATGAAGTTTTAAGCAAAAGACTTAAACAAGACTCTCATTCTGCGATTTAATAGAAAATGTTGTGGACATCAGGTGGAAGCACAGTGCCTTGGGTGAAACGCACTGATATATAAGTGGCAGAAACCAAATGGACTGGATTTCACTGACTATTATTGTGATGCAAGGACGAGGCATAATGTATCAACTCAGGAAAAAACAACATCTGCAAGGACGAGGCATAATGTATCAACTCAGTTGCTTATTTTGATTGTCTGATTGATTGCAAGATACAGTATGGAAACAAGCTCTTTGGCCAACCAAGTCCACATGACCATCGATCACCCGTTCACACTAGTTCAATGCAATCCTACTTTCTCATCCACTCCCTACACACCAGGGACAATTTTCACGGATTAATTAACCTGCAAACTTACATGTGTCTGGGTTGATGTAAGAAACCCAGAGGAAACCCACACGGTCACATGGAGAATGTGCAAACTCCACTTAAACAAATAAACTAAAACAGAACATTTTGAAATATTAACTCTATTTCTCTTTTCAGAAAGGCTTCCGGCCCTGTTACAGGAACAGTTTAGTTTATTGTCACGTGTACCGAGGTACAGTGAACAGCTTTTGTTGCATGCTAACCAATCAGCGGAAAGACAATACATGATTACAATCGAGCCATTTACAGTGTATAGATACATGATAAGGGAATAACATTTAGTGCAAGGTAAAGCCAGCAAAGTCCAATCAAGGATAGTCCGAGGGTCAACAATGCGGTAGATAGTAGTTGAGGACTGCTCCCTGGTTGTGGTTGATTTTTTTATCTTCTGTACTTTTGGTCTTTATTTCAGATTTCCAGCATCTGCAGTTGATCCCTTTTGTTATCTGTAGAGTTAATTTTGTTTTGGTTCACTCTGCCCTTGGTAGCATTTCCTTTGCTACCGATCACTTTTGGATTTCAAATTGCATTGTTTGACCACATGAGAAACGGAGATTGCAGCAAGTTATTTCTAAAACTAAAATACACCTTAAATTGTTTTTGTAACACTTCTGCTGCAGGTAGTACGTGATCTATTACATTCTGTGTACATCTAACCTTGAGGTCATATTGCCTGTCCATATAGAATCTCACTCTTGCTGGAAAACTGGATTTACACCCAAATTGGTGTCCCGAGAGGCTGATATATTTTGCCCTGACAACAAATTGAATCTCACCAAAATAATTGCAAAATTGGGACTTCCTTGCTGTAAAAGGTCATTATTGTGAACTCCCCCATTAAACCCAATGTGAATAATTGCTGATTCATGTGAATTTTTTGGCTAGGCAGACAGCCCAGTTTAGTTTAGTTTAGAGATAAATCACAGAAATAGACCCTTCAGCCCACAGGTTCCGGGGCAACCAGTGATACCCACACACTAAAACTATCCTGCACAAACCAGCGGCAATTTATAATTGTTCCGAAGCCAAATCTGTACGTCTTTGGAGTGTGGGAGGAAAGCGGAATTCCTGGAGCAAACCCATGCATGTCACGGGGATTGTTTGTGATTGTTTGGACTGGCTGAGATACAGACATACTTTATATTAATCTTAAATTTCAAAATAATGTGTGGAAAATATTAATATAAGGAAGCCTTTTTAGTTGTTGCCAGCATGATCATGATCATGAATAGCCTTCACATCCAATCAAGACAAATTCATTTTGGAGTATATTCTCTTTTTAAAAATTATTCTCCATTGTTTAAGAAACATTTAGACACGTCAAGGTCAAGTTCAAGAGGTCAAGAGAGTTTATTGTCATGTGTCCCAGATAGGACAATGAATTTCTTGCTTTGCTTCAGCATAACAGAATATAGAAGGCATGAATACAGAACAGATCTGTGCGTCCATATACCATTATATAAATATATACACACATGAAAAAATAAAACAGATAAAGTGCAAATAAACAGATAATGGGCTATTAATGTTCAGAGTATTGTTTGAGTTGAGTTTAATAGCCTGATGGCTGTGGGGAAGTAGCTGTTTCTGAACCTCGACGTTGCAGTCTTCAGGCGCATGTACCTTCTACCTGAAGGTAACAGGGAGATGAATGTGTGGCTAGGATGGTGTGGGTCCTTGATGATGCTGCCAGCCTTTTTGAGCAAGCGACTGCGTTAAATCCACTCGATGGAAGGAAGGTCAGAGCCGATGATGGACTGGGCAGTGTTTACTACTTTTTGTAGTTTATTCTGCTCCTGGGCACTCAAGTTGCCGAACCAAGCCATGATGCAACTGGTCAGCATGCTCTCTACTGTGCACCTGTATAAGTTAATGAGAGTCCTCCTTGACATACCGACTGTCCGTAATCTTCACAGGAAGTAGAGGCGCTGATGTGCTTTCTTTATAATTGCATCAATGTTCTCGGACCAGGAGAGATCTTCAGAGATGTGCACGCCCAGGAATTTGAAGTTCTAAACGCTTTCCACCATTGATATAAATGGGACTGTGGGTCCCTATCCTAGCCCTTCCAAAGGCCACAATCAGTTCCTTGGTTTTGCTGGTGTTGAGGGCCAGGTTATTGTGCTGGCACCATTTGGTCAGTCGGTCTCTCTTCTATACTCTGACTCGTCTCCATCAGTGATACGTCCCACAACAGTGGTGTCGTCAGCGAACTACATGATGGAGTTCGCACTATGATCAGCTACACAGTCATGAGTATAGAGTGAGTACAGCAGGGGGCTGAACATGGAGCCTTGAGGTGTTCCCGTGCTGATTGTTATCGAGGCTGACACCTTTCCACCAATTCGAACAGTCTGTGGTCTGTGAATGAGGAAGTCGAGGATCCAATTGCAGAGGGATGTGCAGAGACCCAGTTCTGTGAGTTTGATAACCAGCCTGGAGGGGGTGATTGTATTAAATGCCGAGCTCTAATCAATGAATAACAGCCTGACATATGAATTTTTGTTGTCCAAATGGTCCAGAGCGGGGTGGAGACCCAGCGAGATCGCATCCACTGTTGATCTGTTGTGGCGGTAGGCAAACTGCAGTGGGTCCAGGCATTTGTTGAGGTAGGAGTTGATTTGCGCCATGATCAAACTCTCAAAGCACTTCATCACCACCGACGTTAATGCCACTGGTCGATAGTCATTGAGGCACGTCACCTTGCTCTTCTTGGGCACCGGTATAATTGATGTCCTTTTAAAGCAGGTGGGAACCTCAGACCTCAGAAGTGAGAGGTTGAAAATATCTGCAATTCACGTACATGAATAGGACAGGTTTAGAGGGATATGGGCCAAAAGCAAGCAGGTGGGGCTGGTGTAGATGTAACAGGTTGGCCGGTGTGGCAAGTTGGACCGAAGAGCCCGTTTCAAAGATGTATAATTCTACTAGACTAAGTGGGACCTGTTGGGTCCCATGTTCACACGGG
The DNA here is from genome assembly GCF_028641065.1 of Leucoraja erinaceus. Classification (NCBI taxonomy): domain Eukaryota; kingdom Metazoa; phylum Chordata; class Chondrichthyes; order Rajiformes; family Rajidae; genus Leucoraja; species Leucoraja erinaceus. The sequence continues at coordinate 2,632,432 of NC_073402.1, read as the reverse complement.
AGGGCTGGTCCCCCGACGCAATATTCCACCTCTCCACCAATTCCAATATTGGTGGCCAGTGGGGGGGCATTCTGGAGTGCTGGTATGGGTTCTTGGGGTGGCAGCTCAGTCCCTCAAGTCTGATCTGCTGGCAGCTCACTCATGGCTGGTCCTGGGCTGGCAGTTGACTCATGACTATTCCTTTAAATTGCACTTCAAGCAGGATGCAAGGCCACCAAATTCAAATCCATGTTCCTACCATTACAAGCAGGGTGCAAGGCCACCAAATTCAAGTGCAGTTTCATACCACTTCAAGCAGGGTGCAAGGCCACCAAATTCAAGTGCAGTTTCATACCATTTCATGCAGGGTGAAACCACCATAAAACCACACAAAACACCAAACTTACAGATCAGCTGGAGTACTAACACAGTGAATGTAGACAGTCACTGCTCCCCAGACCTGGAGTATGTGACTGTTAAATGCAGGCCAATTTATCTCCCTAGAGAGTTTACTGTCGTCATGATAACTGCTGTGCCACCGGATGCTAATGCTAACTCGGCTATCAGCCAACAGAGCACATATCATGACGCTGTTCACATCATAGCAGGGGACTTTAATCACTCGGACTTGAAGAAAATGTTCCCCAAATTCTACCAGCATGTTAAATGTGCTACAAGAGGAGCTAACACATTGGACAAGGTCTTCTTCAACATCAAACTGGGCTACAGGGCTAGACCACTACCACACCTGGGCCAGTCTGATCATATGTCCCTGCTTTTAATTCCTGCATATGCCCCCCTCAGGAAAACTGCTCCTACCATCACAAAGACCATCACAACTTGGCCTGATGGTGCTTCTCAGCAGCTGCAGGACTGCTTCGACAGGACCAACTGGGAGGTGTTTGAACACCAGGACCTGGAGGTGTTCACAGACAGTGTACTATGTTACATTAAAAACTGCATGGACACTGTCACAGTGGACAAACGCATCCGGGTCTACCCCAACCAGAAGCCCTGGATGACCCGGGAGGTCCAGCGGCTGTTATAAGAGAGGAACACCGCTTTTAGGTCTGGCGACAGGGCTTTATACAGCACGGCCCGAGCTAACCTGAAGAGAGGCATCAGAGATGCCAAATCAGACTACAGGAGGAAGATAGACCTTGACAGTAACAACAGCAGGCAGGTGTGGCAGGGGATCCAGTATCTCACCAACTACAAGACCAACCTTGGAGCTGTTGAAGGTGACGCCTCGTTGGCAGAGGACTGAACCTCTTCTTTGCTCGCTTTGAAGTGGAGTGACCAGAGACAGCCACATCACACCACATGGTCCACAGCAGCCTAACCCGCAAGATAGAGGAGCATGAGGTGAGGCGCACGCTGCGGGCCATCAATCCAAGGAAGGCTACTGGACTTGACGGCGTCTCTGGACGCGTGCTGAAGGACTGCGCAGACCAGCTGGCTGGAGTCTGTACGAGGATTTTCAACCAGTCTCTGGCCCAATCCACTGTCCCACCCTGTCTGAAGTCCTCCACCATAGTCTCCTTGCCCAAAAAAACCTACATCTCCAGCCTCAACGACTATCGGCCAGTCGCACTCACACCAGTGGTGATCAAGTGCTTTGACAAACTGGTCCGGGGTCATATCACATCACTCCTGCCCCGAAGCTTTGACCCCCACCAGTTTGCGTACAGAGGGAATAGATCTACAGAGGACGCTGTAGCCACAGCTCTCCATGCTGCACTGTCCCACCTGGAGCAGCGGGGGAGTTACATGCGGATGCTCTTTGTGGATTACAGCTCTGTTTTTAACACCATCCTTCCCCACAAACTGGTGGACAAACTGGGGGACTTGGGACTTCCACACTCCACCTGCATGTGGAAAAATAGCTTCCTATCGGGTTGCAGCCAGAGAGTCACAGTGGACCATCACACATCCACGGCCCTCAGCCTCAGTACCAACTCTCCACAGGGCTGCGTGCTGAGCCCCCTGCTTTACACCATCTACACATAAGACTGCACCCCCGCCCGCCACAGTAACACCATTGTCAAATTTGCGGATGACACCACGGTGGTGGGGCTCATCTCTGGGGGGGACGAGTACGCCTACAGGGATGAGGTGGAGCAGCTGACAGTGTGGTGTGGAGACAATAACATGCTCCTCAACACCTCAAAGACCAAGGAGCAATTAATAGACTATAATAAGAAGAAACCAGACATTACACCATTAATCATCAGAGGGGACTGTGTGGAGAGGGTGGCGAATTTACGCTTCCTGGGAATCCACATTGAGGAGGACCTGACGTGGAGCATGAACACCTCTGCACTGCTGAAAAAGGTCCAGCAGAGACTGCACTTCCTGAGGGTGCTCAGGAAGAACAACATCACTCAGAGACTGCTGCTGTCCTTTTATTGGTGCTCCATAGAGAGCATCCTAACATACTGTGTATGCGTGTGGTACACCAGCTGCACAGCGGCTAAGAGGAAAGCGCTCCACAGGGCTATTGACAACGTCCAGAAGCCATTCTCTATCCACATCAATACTGAACCCCCAATGCCTTGTGCTTTAAGTTTGTATACTAATCTCTCATGTGGGACCTTGTTGAAAGCCTTGTCGGTTGCCCTGTCCTCACCCTGGAGGACCTACACAGTTCCCACTGTCCCAAGAAATCCCAGAACATTATAAAGGAAATTTCCCACCCCGGACACTCCCTGTTTGAACTGTTGCCGTCAGGCAGACGGTACAGATCAACGAGGACCAGTACAAACAGACTCAAAAACTGTTTTTATCCCACAGCAATAACTACACTTAATATAGCCACCAAATAAGCGCAGGTGCGCTACATACCAAAGGGATTGTGCAATCGACAGAACAATGTATGGTTGTGTGTTTATGCTTGTTTTTTTTCATGTTATTTATTTTAGTTGTTTATTTCAGATATTCTCTTTTACGTATTGTTAGCTTTTAGATAATGTGTGAATGGTGCACTGACTGGTTGGCATTTTTAATTTTGTTGTACTGTTTACACGTTATAATGACAATAAAGAATCTATCCTATCAGTAGACATTCAGTTGATTCACAGCTCAAACAGAGTCATGACCTCTCCCTCCATGCAGAAACTGAGCCACACCCACACTTCAGGGTTTTATAACCCCTCCCCCTCCCACCAGAAAAGGTGGGGCTTTCAGTGCGTGATTGACAGTAGAGAGATTCTCAACATTTTTTAAACACTAATAACACTTTTATTTTTCATTGATGTGAAGTCTCTGCACCTGCTCAGCGGAAGGGGGACTGAGTAAGATGGCCAAAAATCACAGCCGTAAGTGGTAGCGTTTTATCAAAAATCAATATGCAGTGCAAACAGGAAGTGCATTTGCAGTAGCGCCTTTCAACTTCAAGCCGAAGAACCCAAGCCACCTTTTGCAGTAAGTAGTGACATTCAACTTCAAGCCAAAGCACCCGCCACCATTTTCAGTAAGTAGTGCCTTTCAACTTCAAGTCAAAGCTCCCAAGCCACTATTTGCAGTAAGTAGTGCCTTTCAACTTCAAGCCAAAACACCCAAGCCACCATTTACAGTACGTAGTGCCTTTCAACCTCAAGCCAAAGCACGCAAACAACCATTTGCAGGCAGTGCCTTTTTTACTTCAAACAAACCATATTTACATTTTCAAACCACATTAAGGGTACTCACAGTTGTGTAGACATTTGTTCAGTGTTATTCAGAGCTCAGAGAGACGTGACCCTTGTCTTCATCCATCTTGCAGACACTGAATGAGGCCCATCACTTCCTGGTTTTATAGTCTCTCCCCCTCCCTCCAGCAGGGGCAGCAGAGAGAATGGTGATTTTTTTTAAACTTCAAGCCAAAGCTCCCAAGCCACCATTTGCAGGAAGTAGTGCCTTTCAACTTCAAGCCAAAGCACCCAAGCCACCATTTCCAGCAAGTAGTGCCTTTCAACCTCAAGCCAAAGCACCCAAGCCACCATTTACAATAAGAAGTGCCTTTCAACTTCAAGCCAAATCACCCAAGCCATCATTGCAGTAAGTAGTGACTTTCAACTTCAAGCCAAAACACCCAAGCCATCATTTGCAGTAAGTAGTGCCTTTCAACTTCAAGCCAAAACAAGTACCCAAGCCACCGTTTGCAGTAAGTAGTGCCTTTCAACTTCAAGCCAAAGCACCCAAGCCACCATTTACAGTAAGTAGTGCCTTTCAACCTCAAGCCAAAGCACCCAAGCCACCATTTGCAATAAGTAGTGCCTTTCAACTTCAAGCCAAAACACCCAAGCCACCATTTGCAGTAAGTAGTGCATTTCAACTTCAAGCCAAATCACCCAAGCCACCATTTGCAGTAAGTTGTGCCTTTCAACTTCATGCCACCATTTGCCAAAGTAGTGCCTTTCAACTTCATACCACCATTTGCAGTAAGTGGTGCCTTTCAACTTCAAGCAAAGCACCCAACACACCATTTGCAGTGAATAGTGCATTTCAACTTCAAGCCAAAGCACCCAAGCCACCATGTACAGTGTAGTGCCTTTCATCTTCAAGCAAAGCACCCAAGACACTATTTACAGTAAATAGTGTATTTCAACTTCAAGCAAAGCTCCCAAGCCACCATTTGCAGTAAGCAGTGCCTTTCAACTTTAAACCAAAGCTCCCAAGCCACCATTTGCAGTAAGTAGTACCATTCAACTTCAAGCCAAACCACACAAACAACCATTTGCAGGCAGTGCCTTTTTATTTCAAGCAAACCATTTTTCATTTTCAAACCCCATTAAGGGTACTCACAGTTGTGTAGAAATTTGTTCAGTGTTATTCAGAGCTCAGAGAGACGTGGCGCTTGTCTTCATCCATCTTGCAGAGACTGAATGAAGCCCACCACTTCCAGGTTTTATAGTCCCTCCCCCTCCCTCCAGCAGGGGCAGCCGAGAGAATGGTGAATTTAAAAAGAACATTAATATCTCTCTGATTTGTCATTGATGGGAAAAGTCCTCCGCACACATAAGGCGGAGGGGGGCTCTGAGCGAGGTGGCCTAAAATGACGTCCGTAGGTGGAGGCATTCTGTCGGAAATCGCAGCACAGTGGTCCAAAAGCGGTCAACATCAGAGATTTAGTAATATAGTCTAGACTAAGTGGGACCCGTTGGATCCCATGTTCACACAGGAGGGCTGGTCCCCCGACGCAACATTCTACCTCTCCACCAATTCCAATATTGGTGGCCAGTGGGGGGGGGGGGGGGGGGGGCTTTCTGGAGCACTGGTATGGGTATTGTTGGCTGCAGTGACTACTGGTCTCCTGAGGGCTAGTGTGAACATTGTGAACCAAATGGATTCTTGGGGTGGCAGCTCAGTCCCTCAAGCCTCATGTGCTGGCACCTCACTCATGGCTGGTGGGCTGGCAGTTGACTCACGGCTATCCTTGAAATTCCATTTCAAGCAGAGTGCTAGGCCACCAAATTCAACTCCATTATCCTACCATTTCAAGCAGGGTGCAAGGCCACCAAATTCAAGTGCAGTTTCTTACCTCTTCGAGCAGGGTGCAAGGCCACCAAATTCAAGTACAGTTTCATACTACTTCAAGCACGGTGCAAGGCCACCAAATTCAAGTGCAGTTTCATACCATTTCAAGGATGGTGCAAGGCCACCAAATTCAAATGCAGTTTCATACCATTTCATGTAGGGTGCAATGACACCACATTCAAATGCAGTTTCATACCATTTCAAGCAGGGTGAAACCACCATAAAACCACACAGTAGACATTCAGTGTGTTTAGTTTATTCATAGCTCAGACAGAATCGCGACCTCTCCCTACCCCATCATGCAGAGACTGAGCCACACCCACACTTCTGGGTTTTACCCACTCCTCCTCCCACCAGAAAAGGTGTGGCCTTCATGGCGTGATTGACAGGAGAGAGATTCTCAACATTAAAAAAAAACTAATAACACTTTTGTTTTTCATTGATGGGAAGAATCCTCTGCATCTGATGAAAGTAGGGGAACAGAGTAAGATGGCCAAAAATCGCAGCCGTAAGTGGTAGCGTTTTATCTAAAATCAATATAGTGCAGACAGGAAGTTGTCAAGTTTAGGCAAACAACCATTTACAGGCAGTGTCTTTTCATTTCAACCCAAATCCCCCAAACAACCATTTGCAGGCAATGCCTTTTCACTTCAACCCAACCCCCCCAAACAACCATTTGCCGTCAGTGCCTTTTCACTTCAAACCAATACTCCAAACAACCATTTGCAGGCAGTGCCTTTTCACTTCAACCCAAACCCCCCAAAGAACCATTTGCAGGCAGTGCCTTTTTCTTTCAAACCAACCATATTTTCATTTTCAAACCACATTAAGGGCACTCACAGTTGAGTAGACATTTCAGTGTTATTCAGAGCTCAGAGAGATGGCTTCCTTCATCCTGCTGAGACTGAGTGAGGTACACCACTTCCTGGTTTTATAGTCTCTCCCCCTCCCTCCAGCAGGGGCAGCAGAGAGAATGGCAAATTAAAAAAAACTTTAATATCTCTCTGATTTTTCATTGATGGGAAAAATCATCTGGTCCCGGAAGGCGGAGGGGGGCTCTGAGCGAGGTGGCCAAAAATGACGGCTGTAGGTGGCGGCGTTCTCTTGGAAATCGCAGCACAGTGGGCCAAAAGCGGTCAAGATCAGACTTTTAGTAATATAGATGACTCTCTAACACTATGATCCCAGCCTGTGTTGTTCCTGCCCAAGGCCATTCTGTTATATTATATCTAACTTGTTAGGTTTTACATTTCTGGGTAGAAAGGAACTGCAGATGCTGGCTTACACTGAAGATAGACACAAAATGCTGGGGTAACTCAGCGGATCAGGCAGCATCTCTGGAGAAAATGGATAGGTAAAGTTTTGGGTCGTGGCCTTTCTTCAGACTGCGTTGACTCAGTGGGACTGTTTTCGGGAGGTATCTCTAAACTAAAGGAAAACGAATGCATTAAGAATACCAGTGTGTCATTTGACTAGAGGAATGAGATCATGGATTACATTTCTGTTTTTTTCTTTATACCAAGAGGTCTTCACTTCATGCAAGGTTTTTTGTGTTTCAAATGCAACAGGACAATGAAATTACAGGCAGCACTTGGCACAGTGGTAGAGTTGCTGCCTTACATTGCTTACAGCACCAGAGATTGGGGTTCAATCATGACTACGGGTGTTGTCTGTACAGAGTTTGTACATTTTCCCTGTGATCTGTGTGAGTTTTCTCTCAGATGTTCAGGTTTCCTCCCACACTCCAAAAACGTACAGGTATGTAGGTTAATTAGCTTGGTATAAAATGTAAATTGTCCCTAGTGTGTGTAGGATAGACTGTGGGGATCGCTGGTAGGTGAGGACTCGGTGGTCCGAATGGCCTGTTTCCGTGCTGTATCTCTAAACTAAACTAAACTTGTATTCTTGTCCTTTGCTTGTTGGTGTTGCCCAGTCACCACAGTGCCCAGTGGTTGGAGAATGTGTATGGTCTTTCTCCAGAGACCCCTGGCATGCTGGTAGCCTGGCACAAAGGGCTAGTAGTCTTGTTGGACCCTTCCATGGCACATTCCTCAGATAGGATAGGATGTTGTGACCAGCCCCAGCAGTAAAACAATGATGAGGCCTCTGGAAACACCATTCACATTTCCCACCGGAAATTGGAGGAACAGCACCTCATATTCCGTTTTCTGCACCCCCATGAACAACTGTTAGTCCTTGCTGCCAGCTCCCCTTTGCTCTAAGCCTTCTGGCTATGACCCCCGATACTGAAGAATGGCTGAAGTGCTTGAGCCAGTTGCTCTAAGATGAGATACAAATGACTGAAGTGCTTTGAAGCTGTCATCATTGTTGAGATGAAACATTTTCCTAGAATCGTACATCTTGGAAACACGCTCTTCGGCCCATCTTGCCACACCAGCCAATTTAGGGCATTTCATATACTGTGATGTATATACTGTGGAGATGGGGGAGATGGGGAGATGGGGAGATGTGTATATACTGTGTATATATGCTTACCAGATAATTGGCTTTAGAAATATTAATTGAATAATAAATGTTGTTCCAGTATTGGTGGTATTTTCCTTTTCCTCGGTTCAAGTTCAAGTTCACATTTATTGTGACATGCACCATTTGGTGCAGTGAGATTTAAGTTACCATATAGCCAGACGAATAAAAAGAACACAATACACAATTGAATTTAACATAAACATCCCCCACATTGTTCCTCTCTGAGATGGAAGGCAATAGATTTCAGTCACTCTTCCTCTTTGTTCACCCGTTGTCGGGGCCGCAGTCACCGCTACGGACGGCCCGATGTACAGGCCCTTTCGCTGGAATGATCGAAACTCCAGCGTCTGAACGGAGTGGAATACACTCAGCGGCTAGGAGTTTCCACATCAGCCGCTTCCTACCAGAGACCGCGGCTTTCGAGACCACAGGTCGAGCTGGATGGAGCTCCAACACTGGCGATCCCAGGCAAAGCATCGACCCGCTCCATGATATTAATTCAGCGCTGCGCTGCTGCTGATGCTCTGGCTGGTGTCCAGTAGGAAAGGCCATGCAAATCCAGTTGGTAGGCCGCGAGGGGAGGGACGATGATGCGACACAGAGAAGAGACACATCTCTGTCCAGGTAAGTGACTGAAAAATGAAATGTGACCGCATGGCTGGCCTACAGGGTGCTCCAGTTTACTCTCGCGTCCCAAAGACATGCAGGTTAAATGACCTCCTTAAATTGTTCCTAATGTGAAGGGAATGGATGAGAACGTGGGATAACATAGGTCTAGTGTGGACAGGTGATTGAAGGTTGGTGTGGACTAGGTGGGCTGGAGGGACTGTTTCCATGCTGTATCTCAAAACTAAAAACAAGCTAATACACATGGGTGGCATGGTGGCACAGCGATACAGTTGCTGCCTTACAGCGCCAGGGATCTGGGTTCAATCCTGACTACGAGTGCTGTCTGTTTGGAGTTTGTACGTTCTCCCCGTAACCTGTGTGGGTTTTCTCTGGGATCTCCGGTTTCATCCCACACTCCAAAGATGTACAGGTTTGTGGGTTAATTGGCTTGGTATAATTGTAAATTGTCCCTAGTGTGTGTAGGATAGTATTAATGTGTGGGGATCGCTGCTCAGTGCAGACTCAGTGGGCCGAAGGGCCTGTTTCCCCACCGTATCTCTAAATTAAACTAAACTAAACATGGAATGCCAGTGTGTCGAGAAAGTGGAATAACTTATAACTAGTGTGATTGATGGTCAGCGTGGACTCAGCGGACTGGAGAGCCTATTTCCATGTGTATCTTTAAACTAAAAAATATACAGAAATGCCAGTATGTCATATGACTCAGAGGAAATACATTTTCATTGATCATGAATTATCTCTGAGTTAAAATCCTCGAATTGGTGAAATATCCTCAGGATTTCAAATCTACGTTTAAGCTATTTTTGTAATCAGCAGAAATGCTAACACATTGTGGTGAGAAGTTGCTACTCTCAGTGTCTGAAAGAGGAGTTAATTGGAGCCAAGAGTGCAGAAGGCAGACTGGCTGTCGGAATATGTGACGAGAGAGCATCCTTGTGTCACCCTGCAGTGTTGTGTGTTGTAGAAGCCCCTAAATATAGGATGCTGCTATTAATTTGAAACGATGACTGGGTATGTACAAACGTGTGGATGGGGGTTAGCGAGAAAAAGCCAACTCACAAAATTTGGCAGCCTGTTCCTGTGGTCATGCCTCTGAAATTTGCAAGTAACTAACAGCCTGCAGTGACACACAAAAGTAAATTGCATCTCAAATGTTTCTATTAGGATTAGCAGAGGAGCACATTGAATCAGATTCAGTTTATTGATGAGGAGGAACAAGAAAATATGAACTGAGTTTGCAAACGGCATATGGAGTTTGCATTTCATTTCATGCCTTGGCTACACACATCTCCGGGAAAGTTGTTCCTTTAATGGGCCTGTCCCACTTAGGCGATTTATCAGTGGACAGCTGGTGACTGTCAAGTTGCCGGCAGTCGCCTGAAAAATCGGGAACTGGAACGACGAATGTCAGAGTGGGACACACACACACACGCACACACGCACACAAGTGGACAGACAAACACACACGCACAGACAGACAGACAGACAGACAGACAGACAGACAGACAGACAGACAGACAGACAAACAGACAGACACACATTGCAAAGGCGGGGGCCTGGACAAGCAGGGGAACAAGGTTGCACAGGTTCAAAGTTAAGGCGATACAGACACACCACGATGAACAGGAAGCTTGTCGCTTTTATTAAGGCGGCTAGCACAGTGTATGGGAAGTCCTTTACAAGAGGGGAGAAGGAGGAAGAGGGGGGAGATGGGGGGAGAAGGAGTGGTGACAACTTTTCAGAAGCCTGGGTTTTTCAATAAGCCTCCGATACACACCTGTGAAGTTTGGACCCACAATACCGGTCTACTCCTGATCAAGAAGGCTCATCAGCGTCATTTTTCCCTGAGGAGAGCCTGAAGAAGGTAGCCATAACTAAAACTCCTCAGATACCCTGACTACCCATAACTTACATGGCGATGCCACTACACCACTGCGAGAGCATCCTACAGGATGGTACCAAGTTGAAACATTTGCAGCACCAGTACTGAGGCCGTGCTCTGTCTCCGAATGCGGGAAGGCATTGCAGAGGGTGAAGGAAGATTGCCCAACGCATCACCGGTTCCAGGCGCTCCCCTCCTCATGCTCTCCCAAAAAGCGCTGTCTAAGTGGGACAGGCGCATCACTTATCGCCAAGGACTGCTCTCCACCCCAACCATGGACTGTTACCCTCCTACCATCCTGATGGAGGCGCTACAGGGTCTCTCCATTTTTGTCCTCCAGGTCGTTTTAATAGTATTCTTTATGGCGGCTGTAAATCGATATAGACTAACGTATATGTGACTGCCAATCTTGTACTTCCCGCTGGTGCCCCCCCCCCCCCCCCCCAGGACACTTATTTTTTTATTTTTTCGTTTGCTATGTCGCTATGTTCAAGTGAGTTGCTTGTGTTTTTTTCGTTTTCTCTGTGGGGGAACACTGACAATGCGGGACAATTAAAATTGAATCTGCTTCCTGAATCTGAGGATCTGACTATTATTTAAGAAGCCAGACAGTTTTTAATAAGCCAGAGATACACAGCTGTGAAGTTCGGAGGACATTTAGCATTGCCGGTCGGTTATCCTTGGTTCTGAAAACTCCTGCGTACATTTTTCCCCCAATGAGCCAATGAAAATGACTGGTTAGCAAAGGCGATTAACTAAAACTACCTACGACTACCTCGACTACCCATAATTACATGGCGATGCCACTACAACTGCACCAACAACTACAGGATGGTGACCAAGTTGAAACATTTGCAGCGACCAGACTGAGGCCGTGACTAGTTCCCAGAATGCGGGAACTCCTCACAACCATGAAGGAGACTCACCAGAGACCACCAGCGAACATGTGGCGACCATGAGGCGAACGCAGTCTCATGCTCTCGCCAAAAAAAGTTGCCTAAGTGGGACAGGCCCATTACTTAGTTCTTGCTGTGTTTGCAACATTGCAGTCCTATATCCTAACGCAATCTTGCACCCTTCTGCTGATGGTCTTAGAATCAATAACACCAGACCATCAAGGAGACAGAAACATTTTTGTCCTCCATTCGTTTTAATAGTATTCAATATGTGGGTAAATCGATATAGACTATATTATATAGTGTTGTTCATTCTACTGCGTCCTCTGTCTTTCTTCCTCAGTCTGTGCTGAATGGTTAGCATCTCAAGAGATCCTGATGTATTTACATTGATTACATCACAAGCTTGGACAGATTGGATGTGGAGAGCATGTTTCCACTAGTGGGAGAGTCTCGGACCAGAGGTCATAACCTCAGAATTAAATAATGTTCCTTTAGGAAGGAGATGAGGCAAATTTCTTTAGTCAGAGGGTGGTTAAACCTTGGAATTCTTTGCCACAGAAGGCTGTGGAGACCGTCAATGGATAATTTTAAGGCAGAGATGTATAGAATCTTGATTAGTACTGGTGTCAGAGGTTACGGGGAGAATGCAGGAGAATGGGGTTGAGAGGGAAAGAAAGATCAGCCATGATTGAATGGTGGAGTAGACTTGATGGGCCGAATGGCCTATTCTGCTCATATCACATTTGAACTTATGAACAATGGTAACCACCCTTCAAGAATAAAACTATTTTGTTGGGCATAAAGTATATTGGGATGGATTCATGTTGTGAAGGGTATGTGTGATAAACAGTCTTTTGCTTCCCTTTAATAAGGAATTACTGCTGACCTGACCTGGTTTAACACACATGGTGGTGCGTTATGAAAATGAAACGTCAATGTGCTTAGAGTCATAGAGTTAGTCACAGAGTCATAGAGGATGGAACAGGCACACTTGATGGGCTGAATCTTTTTATGCCAATAGTAAACCGATAGTAAGCCAATATAAATATACAACAGAGGCAAGTTTTTTATTTCAGCATTAATCTAATGCATGAGCCCCAGTCCCTTGATTCTCGTAACACTGAAACATCTATTTATTCGTGGCTCGAACACACGCAACAAGTGAGCCACAGAGACACACACTTACAGAGACATACAGCACGGAACAGGCATTTCAAGATTCAAGGGGTTTATTGTCACGCCAGTTCCATACACGATACAATCCTGTGTGAAAATCTTGTGCTGGAGGATTCCATACAGTAAATTTAACATTAAATTATAAAGTGCACGCATTAAATTATAAAGTGAAGATTAAATTATGGAGCGAGTCCAGTTTGGGTGAGTTTCAGGGCTTGTTGGTTCAGCAGCCTGATTGCCTGGGGTTCAGGTGCCTGATGGTTCGAAGCTGTTCGAGTATCTGGTGGTACGGGAGCTGATGCTCAGGCACCTTCTGCCTGAGGGCAGCAGGCAGAATAGACGGTGGTCCGGGTGGCTGGGGTCTTTGCTGATCCTCAGGGCTTTTCCAACACACCGCCTGGGATAGACGTTCTGGAGGGAGGGCAGTTCGCACCTGGTGATGTGCGGGGCCGTCCGCACCACTTTCTGCAGGGCCCTTTGGGCGTGGCTGGTGCAGCTGGCATGCCAGGTGGAGATACAACCTGTCAGGATGCTCTCCACGGTGCCTCTGTAGAAATCTCTGATGACCCGGGGCTTTAGGCCAAATTTCTTCAGTTGCCTGAGGTTGTAGAGGCGCTGTCGTGCCTTTTTTGTAATGGTGGAGATGTGGGTGGTCCAGGTCAGGTTCTCTGTGATGTGGACACAGAGGAACTTGAAGTTCTCCACCCTGTCCACCACTACACCATTGATGTTGATGGGGGTGTGCGTCCCTCCACCCCCTCCTGTAGTTGACGATCACCTCCTTGGTCTTGTTGACGTTGAGAGAGAGTTTGTTGGCCTGGGACCAATTTGCCCATGCCAACCAAGATGCCCCATCTACACTAGTCCCACTAGCTCGAGTCTAGTCCACATTCCTCTAAACCTTTCCCACCCATGTACTTATTGCAACTTTGACACTTCCGTAACAGCTCATGGGCCAATGCAGATCTTCCCTCTGTAAATGGTCAAGTCAAGGCAAGTCGACTTTGTTATCATATGCACAAGATTAGAGGTGTACAAATACTGCTTGCAGATGTTATCTGTGCCAATGTGCAGGAAGGAACTGCAGATGCTGCTTTACACCAAAAAAATGTACAAAATGATGGAGTAGCTCTGCGGGACAGGCAGCATCCCTGGAGAGAAAGAAAGGGTGATGTTGATTGGCCATTGAAGTTTCATTCGCATAACCCGCCTACACAGAAGAAGGGTCTCGACCCGAAAGTCACCCATTCTTTCTCGCCATAGATGCTGCCTGTCTCTCTGAGTTTTCTCGCAGCATTTTGTGTCTATTATCTGAACCAATGCTCCTTTAAATTTTTTATGCTGGAAGATGGGATCAATTAATGTGGGAGAATACCCATTGATCAGCATAGACATGGTGGGCCGAATGGCCTGACTCCATGCTGCATGAGTATGTGACTCTAAATGAGTTCACCTGCTTGACGACTGAGTAATCCCAAACCAAGCCATGATCATATTGAATGGTGGTGCTGGCTCGAAGAGCCAAATGGCCTATTCCTGCATTGATGTTTCTATGTTTCTAAGTGCCGGGAGCAAGATTTCAGCCACCTTTAATCTGCCCAGGTGCCACAGCCAGTGACGATTGGCAAGAGAGAGGAATGGCAAAAGAGAGTCTCAACTGAGTGAAAGGGACATGTCTCTTGCTAAAACATCAGACTAATGGTGCTGAGAGAAACTGGCATGCATTATTGGTGGAGCCCATGATATGTCAAAGACTTGGGGTGTCTAGCTTTTTGTTCATAAATTCCCAAGTTCTAGGAGCAGAATTAGACCTCTGGCCCATCAAGTCTCCTCCGCCATTCAATCATGGCTGATCTATTGTTCCCTCTCAAACCTATCCTCCTGCCATGTCCCCATAACCCCTGACACCCGTAGTAATCAAGAATCTGTCAATCTCTGCCTTGAAAACATGAATTGACTTGACCTCCACAACTGTCTGTAGCAATGAATTTCATGGATTCACCACCATCTGACTTAAGAAATTCCATCTTATCTCCTTCCTTTTATTCTGAGGCTATGGCCTCTAGTCCTAGTGGTGAATCTCTGGAACTCTCTGCCACAGAGGGTAGTTGAGGCCAGTTCATTGGCTATATTTAAGAGGGAGTTAGATGTGGCCCTTGCGGCTAAGGGGATCAGGGGGTATGGAGAGAAGGCAGGTACGGGATACTGAGTTGGATGATCAGCCATGATCATATTGAATGGAGGTGCAGGCTCGAAGGGCCGAATGGCCTACTCCTGCACCTAATTTCTACGTTTCTATGTTTCTATGTAGACTCTTCCACTGGTGGAAACATCTTCTCCACTTCCATTCTATCCAGGCCTTTCACTTTGCGGTAAGTTTCAACGAGGTCCTCTCTCATCCTTCTAAACTGCAGCGAGTACAGGCCTATTGCCGTCAAACACTCATCATGTGTTAACCTAATAATCCCTGGGATCATTCTCATATGGTGCCACAACGGTAGAGTTGCTGCCTTTCAGCGCCAGCGACTCAGGTTTGATTCTGACTGCTGGTGCTATCTTTACGCAGTTTGTACGGTCTCCCCGTGACTGCATGGGTTTTCTCCGAGATCCTTGGTTTCCTCCAACACTCCAACGACGTACAGGTATGTAGGTCAATTGGCTTGGTGAACTTGTAAAATTGTCCCTCGTGTGTGTAGGATAGTAATAATGTGTGCAGGGATTACTGGTCAGCGCTGACTCGGTGTGTCAAAGGGCCTGTTTCCACGCTGTATCTCTAAACTAAACTGGACTAAACTAAACCTCCTCTGCACCCTCTCCAATGCCAGCACATCCTTTGATACGGGACCTAAAACTGCTCACAATATTCCAAAGCGGCCTGACCCTAACCCTTATACCACATATACTTGACAGCAACCAAGTCCACTTTTCTTTGTTAACTTTCCAGTTTGTTTTGCATCCATTTTTTTCACACACACAGTGCAGACTTTAAAAAAATATATACATCTTTACAGGTGGGAATAAATAAGAATGGTGAGTACGAGGAATCAAATGTTAGGGAAATAATCTGTTTATTTACATAAAATAATTGTTGAGTTGAATCCACTTTGTAAAGAAACCTGGTGAGGGGTGAATGTGAAACACAAAACTGGACACAGTACAAATTCCGAGAGACGGCATTCAAACCTATTGCAGCAGAGATGATAAATCAATCACTCTGGCTGGTCCACTTTGTGTCTATCTGCAGCTACTTCAGGTGCAAGTTAACTGCAGGATTTGCACACTTGAACCACAGTGAAGGGGACAATATTTGTCAAGGACAAAAAGCACCTAATGGGATTGTTACCACATTTATAAAGACCACCGATCACACTCCTATGGACCCAGTTTTTAGCAGCCCATTATATCAAGGCTGGTGATCCTCTCGAGACTCCTGAAACACAGATTAGAGAAAATCATTATTCTTTTTATCATTTTGTTTTATTTTCAAAAGGACCTTTTGAGTTCAAAGCCTTTTGGAATAAAGGATCATTTCTATGTTGCAGTAAAACCCCTTGAGACCATTTACTTTCATGCAGTTGCTGTGAAAATAGCCTTTATACTCATCTCTGCTTAACAGTGCCACACGTACATAATACCAAAATGACATTTACCAGAGCACAATACCATAACCATTTGTGGCATGCTCAAGTTTTTTTAACTGCCATTACTATTTATTTATTTAGTTTACTTTAGCGATACAGCATGGAACCAGGCCCTTTGGCCCATCCAATCCTCACTGGCCAGCGACCCACGCACACTAACACTATCATACACACACAAGTGCCAATTTACATTTATGCCAAGCCAATTGACCTATAACCATATATAACCATATAACAATTACAGCACGGAAACAGGCCATCTCGGCCCTACAAGTCCGTGCCGAACAACTTTTTTACCTTAGTCCCACCTGCCTGCACTCATACCATAACCTACAAGCCTGTATGTCTTTGGAATGTGGGAGGAAACTGAAGATCTCTGAGAAAACCCATGCAAATCATGGGGAGAACGTACAAACTCCGTACAGACAGCACTCGAAGTCAGGATCAAACTCAGTTCTCTTGCGTTGTAAGGCAGCAAATCTACCATTGCACCACCCATTTGTTGAGGTCAACTGTGTGAACATTACTAATTTGGTATCACACTGTTCATGAAACTACAGTTTCCCCTCTGACGATGAACTAGAAGACCTAAATTATAAGTTCATTACCACATAGGAAATGTTCATTTTCTGATCACGTTTTAAGTGTGCTGGAGAATCAATCTTTTCTCTTTTGCTTTTGACACTGTTGAAACTTGAAATAGTTGGTTGTCGAGGTGACACGGTCACTGTTCTGGACAAGCTTTTCCCTTTTGACACTGTTGAATTAAGGGACAGAAGTTTAGGGGTAATATGAGGGGGAACTTCTTTAGTGGTGGCGGTGTTGCTCCCGAAGGTGGAGGCAGGTTCGGTCATTTAAAAAATAAATTGGATAGGCATATGGATGAGAATGGAATGGAGGGTTATGGTACGAGTGCAGGCAGGTGGGACTAAGAGGAAAATAAATTTGTTCGGCATGGACTTGTAGGGCTGAGATGGCCTGTTTCCGTGCTGTAATTGATATATGTTATATGGTTATATGTGCTATGCCTCTGCTTCTCCATTTCTCACAACAGCCAGCTTCTGTGTACATTTCCCCATTAAAACCCCCATCCCCTCTCACATGTATCCATCTATCACTCACCAGGCTTTGTATCCCCCCCCCCCCCCCTTTACCTCTCTTTCCCAGCATTCTGCCCCCTACTTCTATCAGTGCTTGATGGACAAATAAGGAAATCAACAAAACAAAGAAAACCTATGCAAACCTAAGTTTCCTAAGTTTCTAAATTAGAGCTGAACTCTTAGGTTTGCATACGTGTTTTTGGTTTCCCTAAAGCCCTGTTCCACTGTACCAGTTCATTCAAGAACTCTCCCGAGTTTTTAAAAAACCAAACTCGTGGCAAGCATGTGGAATGTACGTAGCGGTTACGTCGGAGCTCGGGGACATCTCTTAGCGGCTCACAATGATAACGGCAGGTACTCGGGAAACGCGGTAAGCTTGGGAAGACTCGTGAAGATTTTTCAACAGGTTGAAAAATGTCCACGAGAGCCCCGAGTACCTGCAAGCAGCCATTACCGTAAATCTCCGAGTTTGATTCAGGGCAAAACTTGGGAGAACTCTTGAATGAACTTGTAAAGTGGGGCAGGGCTATTATTTATCCACCAAACATTGAAGGTTTCCCGACTGGAAACATTGCCTATCCATTCCCTCATGAGTTACTCCCTGACTTGCTGAATTCCTTCAGCATTTTGTGCTTTAAAACAGTCGGTTTTTGTGGTTGCAGCCAACTTTATATCATATTGGAAGGAACTGCAGATCATAAGGTCATAAGTGATAGGAGTAGAATTAGGCCATTTGGCCCAACAAGTCTACTCCCCCATTCAATCATGGCTGATATATCTTTCCCTCCTAACCCCATTCCTCTGCCTTGGCCCCATAATCCCTGACATCCGTACTAATTAAGAATCTATCTATCTGTGCCTTAAAAATATCATATGACTTGGCCTCCATAGCCTTCTGTGGCAAAGAATTCCACATTCACCATCCTCTGCCAAAATAAAATTCTCTTCATTTTTGTATGGCTTTGTAAATATTTGATTAGTGCATAAAAATAAATAATTTGCTGTACATATGGAAATAGATATTTATAGCTGCTAAATTGATATAAGATAACTAGACTAAGTAGGACCCGTTGAGTCCCAGCATCATACGGGAGGGCTGGTCACCTAACGCAATATTCCACCTCTCCACCAATTCCAATATTGCTGACCAGTGGGGGGATGGGGGGGGGGGGGGGGGGGGGGGGAGATTACTACTCATGGCCTCTGGACTCACTCACTGCCTTGAGACTACCTCATGGTCTCTGGACTGACTGACTGACTCATGGCCTCTGGACTGACTGACTGACTCATGGCCTCTGGACTGACTGACTGACTGACTGACACGGCTTGTGGACTGACTGACTTATGCCCGACTTCTGGAGTCACGTCCGACTTTTGTAAACTGAAAACTGTAACATCCACATTGAGGAACAGCTTCTTCTAGACAACCATCAGGCTATTAAACATAACGAATAAGCTCTGAACTATGAAATACTATATTATTTGTACTATTTGTTAATCACACACACCCTCCACCTTACACACAGACACTCACGCACACAGACCCTCACTCACTCACACACACACAGACTCTCACACACAGCACCAATACTATAATGCCAAGTAACTTCAGAACGTGGTAAGCATACTGAATCTTGTTACTAACCATATACTCTATGTAAGAAGTTTGAAAATAAGCACACAGTTGTGTCTAAACCGAATGATTCAAACGTTTAAAGCCATTTTTACTCTGAAACACTCCTGTACAGCTTCTTGTTGCTAATGAAAAAACATGCTTTAAATAACTTTTTTTATTTATTTATTTATTTTATTTTTTTTTATTAGCAGTACAGTAAATCACATTAATACATCGCATATATCTTATTACATTATGTTGTACCACTTCATTTTTTGAGCTTTAAAAAAGATAGAAATAAAAGAAGTAAAGGAAGTAAGCAAGAATCGTGAAGGTGCAGGAAAGTGTTGGGAGAAGAGAGCCCCTTAGGGAAGGAATTAGAGAAAGAAGCAAAGAAAAGAAATAAGACCCTAGAAAGAAAAGAAAAAAAAAAAGAAAGGAAAATCAATCGCTCTATTGTAACACAAAATTCTGCAAAAAAGGATATACCAACCGTGTTTTTATTAAAAATGTATTTTATACCCCCATTACCAGGTCCTGGTAGCCTTTATGTTTTAACTTATTATTGCACCTTATGCTTGTAATAGTTCCATAAATGCAGACCACGTCTTTTGGAAGTGATCTGCTTTGCCTGCTAGGAGGAGTCTCATCTCTTCCAAGTGTAGTGTTTCGAACATGTTTGAAATCCACATTTTTGTTGTTGGTATTGGAGCATTTTTCCAAAATTTAAGTATAAGCTTTTTTCCCATTATTAGCCCATAATTAAGTAAGTTCTTTTGAAACATATTTAATTCTGGGTTACCTTCCGATATTCCAAAAATGATCCATTCTGCTTTGGGTAGTAGTTTTGTTTTAAATAATTTTGTAAAGATTTCAAATATTTCGTTCCAGAATTTTTGGATTTTTATACAAAAAACAAAAGAGTGCGCTATGTTAGCTTCTTGAGACTGACATTTATCACAAATGGGTGAGACATTGGGGAAAAGTTTATTTATTTTAGTTTTGAATAATATAGTCTATGTAATGTTTTATATTGGATTAGAGTATGTCGTACGTTGATCGAGCATTTATGCACATAAGTAAATAAATTTAAATAACTTTCAACAAACACACCCACCATATACATGGCAGTAAGCTCTCTTGAATTACTCAAACGGTTCAAGGTGGCGTCTTCAGTGTAGGCCTTCTGCACTCAGCGCCATCTCTCCACTAAGCGGAAATGACGCACTCAGCGCCACTTCTCCACTAAGCGGAAGTCACGGAATGAGTGGCAATTTTGCATTAAACACAGTCCTGATCGAATAAAACGTTTATTCACGCTCTTTCCTTCCGAAAACTGTTGCAAGCATTTTTGAACCAAAAGACACTTTTTGCAAGCACCCACACAGTCAGTACACCTCTCCTACACTTCTCCCCTGTACTAAGTCACTCCAACCCCCCACCCACTCCCCTTCCCCCTCCCCCCTCTCTCCCCTCACCTTTCCCTCCCAACTCCACTCCCGTCCCGACCCATTGGGAAACTGAAGGAAGCGACAATCAACTGCCACGGATACAAATAATGTCATACACAAGTAAGGGCAGATGCTGGTTGACAAAAAGTGAACACACGGTGCTGGAGTAACACAAAGATGCAGCAGAAATTTGGAAACATCATCCCATCACCCATTCCTTCTCTCCAGAGATGCTGCCTGCCCCGCTGAGTTAAAGAGTGCCCATGGTAGACTCACGAGTCACTACAGTAAACTCACCGCTACTACGTTCTTACAACGAGTTTAAAAGTTTTACATTTTTACTTCAAGAGTAAACTTGACTCGTGGAAATCTTTCATCATATTGAAAGATTTTCACGAGTTAAGGGCCTGTACCACGAGCATGCGACCTGCATGCGACAAGAGCGACAAAATCAGAAGCGAGGGCTGCGCAGAGGTCGAGTGATCCCGTACAGGGCCGGTCCCACGAGCATCCGACTGCATGCGGCGAGCGCGTCCAAACCAGAAGCAGGGGCCACGTGGAGGTCGAGTGAGTGACGTGAAGTACGAGTGAAGTCCGCGGGAAATTCGCGCGTGATGTACGGCGTCAACGGTAAGCCCAACGAGGCGGTGCGTACGGTGTTGAGGCGGAAGCGGACCGGCAAACCATTGCCGAACGGAATTTCTGAACATGGTCAGTATTTCGGAGCCCCGCGCGATGTCAGGACCAGCTCCGCACAACTCAATACGACTCCGGCAATCAAAGTGGGACCGGCCCCACGAGGCCGTATGGCTCAATCGACCACGTTAGGTCGCGCTTGCCGCATGGAGTCGCATGCTCATGGGACAGGCCCTTTAACAAGTTTCACGAGTGCCTGCCGTTAGCGTTATGAGTTCCGACAGTCCCACTATGTTAATTCTACGTGATTACCACGAGTTTGATTTGTTTTACACTCGGGATCATTCTTGGGTGGACTCGCACCGTGAGACTGGGCCATTGTAGAGTAAAACAAGATAAATCAGATTGGTGAATATAGAAATGAAGGAGAAGTTAAGCAAATATTATCTATTCTCCTTCACAGAAAAATATGTCAGTTCT
The DNA here is from genome assembly GCF_028641065.1 of Leucoraja erinaceus. Classification (NCBI taxonomy): domain Eukaryota; kingdom Metazoa; phylum Chordata; class Chondrichthyes; order Rajiformes; family Rajidae; genus Leucoraja; species Leucoraja erinaceus. The sequence goes on along the minus strand of NC_073402.1, from coordinate 2,610,939 downwards.
GTTCTGGTAGCCCACAGGAAAAAGGGAATGAAAGAGTTATACAGGCCCTTCGGCCCATCGAGTCAGTGTGAACCATCAAGCACCCATTTACATTAATCTTATTACTTGTCTTAATTAATTCTCTGGACATTCCCATCAACTGTTGACAGTAACTCCACTCAGTCCCGACCACACATCTACTCACTTACTGTAGACATTTAACCTGCCAACCCATCCATCTTCCAAATTTAATCTAGTTTAGTTCAGAGCGACAGCATGGAAACAGGCCCGACAGAACACAGAGTCTGCGCCAACCAACAATCATCCGTACATGAGTTCTATCCCACAAACTGGGAATATTTTATTAATTAAGCAACCGATTAACCTACAAACCTACTCGTCTTCGGAGTGGGGGTTAAGACTGGAGCATCCGGTGAAAACCCACACGGTCGCAGGGAGAATGTGCAAATCCGTAAGACAGTACCCGATGACAGGATTGAACACAGGTCTCTGGCGCTATAAGTTTACCACTGCACCACTTTTTAAACATGAATATGTGTGAGGAAACCAAAGAAACCGTAGGACACCCTGGTGTTCGCAGAGAGAATGTGAAAACTCTATACAGATGTTGCTGACTTCCTCATTCACAGACCACAGACTGTTCGTATTGGTGGAAACGTATCCGCCTCGATAACAACCAGCACGGGTGCACCTCAAGGCTGCATGCTCAGCCCCCCGCTGTACTCACTCTATACTCATGACTGCATAACAAGTCATAGTGCGACCTCCATCATCAAGTTCGCTGACGACACCACTGTTGTGGGACGTATCACTGATGGGGACGAGTCACAGTATAGAAGAGAGATCGACCGACTGACCATATGGTGCCAGCACAATAACCTGGCCCTCAACACCAGCAAAACCAAGGAACTGATTGTGAACCTTGGAAGGGGTAGGATCTTGACCTACTGACAAGACATTAACTGGACCTGATTACCTGTATTCTAGAATTTTAAATGAGAAGGTATTTTTCCTTGATATTTTGTAAAATTCAATAGATTCCACAGAAAGGAAGATTGCAAATGTAATCCCACCATTATAAGAAAATATGAAAGTTTTTAAAAAATGGGACCTTGACCATATTGCCTGGCATCAGTTGCATGGAAAATACTAGAACCCCTTTAAGCAGTTTAGTTTAGTTTGTAATACAGTGCGGAAACAAACCTTTTCAGCCCACCGAGTCTGTGCCGACCAGCGATCCCCGCACACTAACACTATCCTACACACACTAGGGACAATTTACATTAATACCAAGCCCATTAACCCAACAAACCTGTACGTCTTTGGAGAGTGGGAGGAAACCGGAGCTCCCAGAGAAACCCCATAGAGTTTGGGGGGGGGGGGGGGGGGGGGGGGGGGGGGGGGGGGGGGGGGGGGGGGGACATACAAACTCCGTACAGACAGCACCTGCAGTCAGGATTGAACCCAGGTCCCTGGTGCTGTAAGGCAGCAACTCTACCGCTGTGTCATCGTGCTGCTCCAACTGATGGTAAAACATTTGGAAGCTGATAATAGAACCTGACAGAGTCTACATGAATTCATGAAAGTGATTCATGTTTGAGACAGCTGCTGGCATTTATTGCGGTCACTCAGATTTTGAAGTTGGTTGATATGAAAGTTTTGATTCTTGAAGAGAAACAAATATTCTCTTAGAGACCATCTCAGAGGATTTTCCAAACTCAAAGTATATCGTTTTTTTCATTTTTTGAACACAAAGACAACAATAAGCAGTTAACTACAGTGTTGATGGCTATCATTATCTACTTAGATTGAACAATTTGTTTGTTGACAAGTAACTTTGCAGAATCACACATTTACAATGGGAGTATATTGTAGCTGTCATAACATCTCTGAATTCAAACTTTTCCAAGGACACAGCAAGAAGCAACTGCTGGTTAACACGGAAGATTTTCTCTCTCCATTTCCTCCACAGATGCTGCCTTACCTACTGAGTTCCTCCAGCATTTTGTGTTTTACAAAAGATTCCAGCATCTGCAGTCTCATGTGTCTCCATTTTACCGTATATACAGATCCTATTTACCTGAAATTTTGCCTATAGGATTTGGTGGAAAATTGTAAATCATTGCAATAATCATTGCTACCTTCTTCCTGATATTAGAGACAAGAATCTTTTCCCAGTCCTTTATCACCGCACTCAAAATTAGTGCTGAACTTCGGTTTGCATAGGTTTTCTTGGTGTCCTTATTTGTCCATCAAACACTATAGGCATAAAGGCAATCTGGTCACTATTGTACTACTGTTTGTGGTACCTTGCCACCAAATCAGGTGCAATATTGAGCGTGTCTCTCACAGGAATTTCAACAGAATAAACACTCTGGTACAATGAATGAAAAGTCATTGAATTGAAACCATTACGTTTCAACATGAAAACATTAGGGCGAGACGGTGGCGCAATGGTAGAGTTGTTGCGTCACAGTGCCAGAAAACCAGGTTTCATCCTGACTACGGATGTTGTCTGTATGGAGTTTGTACGTTCTCCCTGTGACCACGTTGGTTTTCTACGGGTGCTCCAGTTTCCTCCCACATTCCAAAGATGTGCAGGTGTGCAGGTTTGTAGGTTAATAGGCTTCTGTGAATTGTCCCCAGTGTGTAAGATAGAATGTGTGTTTGGGTGAATGTTGGTCGGTGTGGACACGGTGGGCTGAAGGGCCAGTCTCCACGCCGTATTGAGAAAGTTTAAAGATTTCAAAGTTGCAAAATGGATTCTGCTGTAGATTTAGAAGCAATAAAATGGATGCCTAACCTTTCTCCTATTAACACTAACAAGTCTACAGCACTATAACAGAAATGTTTTCACCTCTCGTCTATTATACTAGCAAGGCTACAGCACTATAACAGAAATGTTTTTCCCCTTCTTCCATAACACTAGTGAGATAACAGCACAAATACATTAATGTTTTTCTCTCTGATATAAACAATCAGGAAAATATTCTGGCACTTGGCTCTTACCCGTTAATCTATAAGATTGTACTTTGCATCAACAAGGTCAAAAAACAAATGCTTGAATCTGCAAAAAAATAGCTTCTTCAACATTACCATATATGGGATAACCTTTCCTCTAGCGGAAGAACCTGTCAATCCTAACGGGCAAGAGACTGTATAATGCTCTGTAAGAAAGAATTGCTTAATTGCTGATTATAGAGGTATAAATATATCTGATTGAACATTACCTCTGTGTGTGGGGATAGAGAACCTCCATAGTCTGTATTTTACATACTGTGAGAGTTGACTGCCACACCCGCCTGGGCGAAATAAAGATTTTACTGCTTTATTACTAATTACTGTGTTGTTATCTGTTTGAAGTTAAAAACAAACTTTTACGGTATCTCCAAAAAAAAAACTACTATTGAAACTAGCCGCAAAACTGACATGATATAAAAATAAAGAATGCTGAAAATATCCAACAGGTAAGGGAGCAGCAGTGAGGAGATGAATAGATTTTTTTTTTTTTTTTTGTTTAGTTTAGATATACAGCACAGAAACAGACCCTTCAGCCCACCAAGTCCACGTTGACCAACGATCCTTAACACTATCCTCCACACACTAGGGACAATTCACAATGTTAAGGCTCTGTCCCACTTAGGAAACCTGAACGGAACCCTCTGGAAACCCAAGGTTTCTGTGCGGTTCCCGGAGGTTGCAGGTGGTTGCCGGAGGTTGCAGGTAGTAGAAGCAGGTAGGTAGACTGACAAAAACCTCCGGCATCGAGGGGGGGGGGGGGGGGTGGGCAAGAGGCCGAGCACGTGGACTGGGCATGGCCTACAGTGGTGGAGCAGCGGCAGAGGACACCATGGCTACACTTGGCCAGGCCACTTACATCAACAGGGATTTGAAAATGGCGCCAAACTGGTGACTCTGTATACTGTCTGTGTGTAGTACTGCTGTACATTTGGACTGTATCTGTGATACTTATCTAAGATGTATCTTGCCACCAGGGGCGGCGCATATTTGCCAACCCGTCTGTTTTTTTTGTCTTTTTTTTAGTGCGTTTTAAAAGTCTGTGTATTGTTTTCCGGTTTGTTTCATGTGTGAGGAGGCCTTTCCAAAGATGCAATTGTTTTCCGGGTCGTATATCCGGTTGCTCTGCGGCTTACCATCGAAGGAGCTGTAGGCCGTAGTTGAGACTGACTTTGAGCCGCACCACGGGGTGTGGACTTAACATCGGAGTCGATCCTTTGCCTGGGATCGCTCCAACCATGGCCTGCGGACTTTACATCGAGAGATTGCAGTCTCGGGAGAGGCTAGTCGGGAGCTCCAACGACACATCCCCAATGGCCTACAAAACTGAAGCCTGCCCTTTACAGGGATGTGACCAGGACAAACAGACTGGAAGAATGGGGAAAAAGTAATTGAACTGAAAACATTGTCTATTTATCTCCTCACAGCTGCTGCCTAACCTTTTGGGTATTTTCAACAATCTCTATTTTTAAATCATGTCATATTTACTGCTGGCACCAGCCATTGATTTTTCCCTAAAGAGTCGGGCTACTTACAGTGGATGATTTGCGTGATCAGACTAATTAGCTAATGGGAATTTTTTGTTAGCCATTGGTCATTACCAAGTGTTGCTGAGCCAAGTATTAATACATGTGAGAACCTCGACAAGTACAGGATCAATGCAAGTTAACTGTAGAAAGGAACTGCAGATGCTGGTTTAAATCAAAGGCAGACGCAAAATGCTGGAGTAAATGCTGAAATGTGTCTCGACCCAAAACGTCACCCAGTCCTTCTCTCCTGGGATGTTGCCTGTCCCGCTGAGTTAATCCAGCATTTTGTGTATATCAGTGTAAGTAAACATACTTTAGCTAAATATACATTCCTTTTGTTTAGTTTTTAGTTGTTTTTAGTTCAGAGAAACAGGCCCTCCAGCCCACTGACCAGTGATTCCTGCACACTAAAATTATCCCACACACAAGGAATAGTTTACATTTATACCAAGCTAATTAAATTACAAACCTGTACGTCTTTGGGGTGTGGGAGGAAACCAAAGACCTCAAAGAAAACCCACGCAGTCACGGGGAGTACATGAAACACTGTACAGACAGCACCCGTAGTCAGGATCGAAGCTGGGTCTCTGGCGCTCTAAGGCAGTAACGCCACTGTGCTGCCCGTTTTCTGAAGCATTACGCATCTAGTTACTGTGTTCATATATGAGAACTTACCATTAATTGGAAGTCAGACAATGCCCTTCTGGTAATAAGATACATTTAGTCTGTGAAACGTTTTACTGGATCAAACATGGAAATGTTTGATAAACTATTGCATTTACTTTGATAGATCAGGCCATTCCAATTAAGGATTAATGAGCTGACATTTGCACGAGAATAAACTGATGTCAAAATGAATGAATGATTTTGCAGAACTGTATGTGCTTTGAATTCTTAATCGTGAAACATGACCAAACTATGCTTGGTATTTTGCTATATATTCTCAATCTGGAATAAGGTCTTGTATATACCTGACAAAGGTGATTAGTTTAGTTTAGTTTATTATTGTCACGTGTCCCAAGATACAGTGAAAACCATTTGTCATGCACTTTCCTGTAAAATCATGTATGATTGTAATCATGCCATTCACAGTATTCAAATATCGGATTATAGGACGCGAGAAAAAAGGAAAAAGGAAGAGGTGCAGCCTGAGGGTTGAGGGAGAGCTGAGAAGGGGAGGAGACAGCAAGGGCTACTGGAAATTGGAGAATTCAATGTTTATGCCATTAAGACTGCACAAATAATTTATAAAGCAAAAAATAAACTGCTACCTGTAAACATACAAAAACTGTTCAAAGACAGAGAGGGGGGTTATAACTTTAGAGGGAAACTAAACTTGAAACAGCATTATGTTCGGACCAATTTAAAAAGCATGTGTATTTCCATTTGTGGGGTAGTTTTGTGGAATGGTCTTGACGAAACAATTAAACAAAGTATGAATATAATGCAATTTAAAAAAAATGTACAAAAGATATATCTTTGAAAAGTACAGTAATGAGGAAGGAGAATGTAAATCTCACAGATGTTAATGGTGCTTGTTCTTTTTGTTCTTTTCTTTTTTTGATCTTTTTTTCTAAATTGCTTGATTGGAGTCGTTTTATTTGAATTATCTGTTTAGTTTATTTTATTGAATTTTGCATTTGTTAATGGTGAAGAATGGGGGTAGGACTTGACAAGCATAGGCTGCTTCCTATCCCTTTTCGAACACGTCTAATGTGTATTATGTTGAAATTGGCTTTTGATTTTTTAATTTATGTATGTACATATATGTTATGTATATGTGTATGTGTGTATATGTGTATATGTATGTATGTATGTATGTACATGTATATGTATGTGTGTATGTATTTATGTATATATATATGTATATATATAATTTTCCTTTTATTTATTCATTTTCATCGTTTCTTCTTTTTTTGTAATCGTTTGAAATAAAGATATAATTCAATCAATCATTCATTCATTCATTCATGCATTCATCCATCCATTCATTCAATCATATCATTCAAGGTGCAGACTTCGCAAGCGGAATACGAGGTGCTGCTCCTCCAATTTCTGGCGGTGCTCACTCGGGCCATGGAGGAGGCCCAGGACAGAGAGGTCGGATTCGGAATGGGAGGGGGAATTGAAGTGCTGAGCCACAGGGAGATCAGGTTGGTTACGCGGACCCAGCGGAGGTGTTCGGCGAAACGATCGACAAGCCTACGCTTGCTCTCACCGATGTAGATCAGCTGACACCTAGAGAACAGATGCAATAGATGAGGTTGAAGGAGATGCAGGTGAACCTCTGTCGCACCTGGAACGACTGCTTGGGTCCTTGAATGGAGTCGAGGGGGGAGGTAAAGCGACAAGTGTAGCATCTCTTGCGGTTGCAAGGGAAAGTGCCCGGGGAGGGGGTGGTGCGGGAGGGAAGGGAAGACCAGGGAGTTATGGAGGGAGCGGTCTTTGCAAAAAGCAGACGGGGGGGGAGATGGGAAGATGTGGCGAGTGGTGGGGTCACGTTGGAGATGGCGAAAATGACGGAGGACTATTTGTTGTGTGTGACGGCTGGTGGGGTGAAAGGTGAGGACTAGGGAGACTCTGCCCTTGTTACGAGTGGGGGGATGGGGAGAGATAGCAGTGTTACGGGGTATGGAAGATACCCTGGTGAGAGCCTCATCTATAGTAGGAGAGGGGAATCCCCGTTCCCTGAAGAATTAGGACATTTCCGATGCCCTGGTGTGGAACACCTCATTCTGGGAGCAGATGCGGCGTAGACGGTGGAATTGGAAGCAGGGGGTGGAGTCCTTACAGTAAGCAGGGTGAGAAGGAGAGTAGTCGAGATAGCCATGGGAATCAGTGTATTTAAAGTGGATGGTGGTCAGAAGTCTATCACCTACGATGGAGATAATGAGGTCAAGAAATGGTAGGGAAGCGTTATAAATGGTCCAGGTGTATTTGAGTGCCGGATGGAAGTTAGTGGTGAAGCGGATGAAGTCAGACCATTGTGTGTGGGTGCAGGATTTGGCACCAAAGCAATCGTCGATGTAGCGGAGGTAGAGGTCGGGGTTGGGGCCCTGGTACGCATCGAATGAGGATTGTTCGACGTACCCGACAAAGAGGCAAGCATAGCTGGGGCCCATGCGGGTGCCCATAGCTACGCCTTGCATTTGGAGGAAATGGGAGTCAAACGAGAAGTTATTGAGGGTAAGGACCAACGGAGGCGGAGGAGAGTCTCAGTGGACGGGTATAGGTTGATTCTCAGTTTGAGGACTTTTAGATCATCCTGGTGGGGGATGGAGGTGTAGAGTGACTGGACGTTCATGGTGAAGATGAAGGGATGGGGGCCTAGAGAATGGAATGCCCGGAGACTATGACAGTCGCTGGCAGTCTCCGAAAAAATTGCTTAAGTGGGATAAGCCCTTAAGGGTAAAATTCTTGATTATAGTCCTTGATCATGCTGGTGGCCATGCTCAGGCAGCATGGTGCAGATTGAGTCAATGGAAGGGAGGTTGGTTTATGTGGCTGCGTCCACAACACGCCTAAGTATTCCAAGGAAGTAGAGACCTTGGTGGGCTTTCGTGGCCATAGCTTCGACGTTGTTGGTCTGGGACAAATTGCTGGTGAGATTAACTCCTTAGATCTTGAAGCTTTCAATCATCCCTACTTTGCCACAAATGTATAACAGAGTGTATTTGAGTGTTTGTTTTGTCATTATTTGATATCCAGCCTACTGCAATGGTGTCGCCTGCAATGCGCTCTCCACATACCTTGACTCCATACTATCCCCCTTGGTCAAATCCCTTCCCACCTATGTTCTAGACACCTCAGACACTCTCCGCCGCCTCCACGCATTCCACTCTCTAGGCCCCCACCCCCTCATCTTCACAATGGATGTCCAGTCACTCTACACCTCCATCCCCCACCAGGATGGCCTCAAAGCCCTCCGTTTTTTCCTCGACCAGAGGAGCAACGTATACCCAGCCACTGACACTCTCCTCCGCCTAGCGGAGTTGGTCCTCACCCTCAACAACTTTACATTTGACACCTCCCATTTCCTCCAAACACAAGGCGTAGCTATGGGCACACGCATGGGCCCCAGCTATGCCTGCCTCTTTGTCGGGTACGTTGAACAATCCTTGTTCAATACGTACCAGGGCCCCATCCCCGACCTCTACCTCCGTTACATTGACGACTGCTTTGGGGCCACCTCCTGCACCTACACACAACTGACTGACTTCATCCACTTCACCACCAACTTCCATCCGGCACTCCAATACACCTGGACCATTTACGACACTTCCCTACCATTCCTTGACCTCACCATCTCCATCGCAGGGGACAGACTTCTGACCGACATACACTACAAACCAACTGACTCACATGGCTACCTGGATTACACGTCTTCCCACCCTTCCCCCTGGAAAGACTCCATCCCCTACTCCCAGTTCATCCGCCTACGCCGCATCTGTTCCCAGGATGAGACATTCCATACCAGGGCATCGGAAATGTCCTCGTTCTTCAGGGAACGGGGATTCCCCTCCGCCACCATAGATGAGGCTCGCACCAGGGTCTCATCCATACCCCGCAACACTGCTCTCTCTCCCCATCCCCGCACTCGCAACAAGGGCAGAGTCCCCCTGGCCCTCACCTTTCACCCCACCAGCCGGCAAATACAACACATAATCCTCCGCCATTTCCGCCACCTCCAACGTGACCCCACCACTCGCCACATCTTCCCATCTCCCCCCATGTCTGCCTTCCGCAAAGACCGCTCCCTCCGCAACTCCCTTGTCAATTCTTCCCTTCCCTCCCGTACCACTCCCACCTCGGGCACTTTCCGTTGCAACCGCAAGAAATGCAACACCTCTCCCTTTACCTCCCCCCTCGACTCATTCAAGGTCCCAAGCAGTCGTTCCAGGTGCGACAGAGGTTCACCTGTATCTCCTCCAACCTCATCTAATGCATCCGCTGCTCTAGATGTCAGCTGATTTACATCGGGGAGACTATGCGACGGTTGAGCGATCGTTTCGCCAAACACCTCCGCTCAGTCCGCAATAACCTACCTGACCTCCCGGTGGCTCAGCACTTCAACTCCCCCTCCCATTCCCAATCTGACCTCTCTGTCCTGGGTCTCCTCCATTGCCAGAGTGAGCAACACCGGAAATTGGAGGAACAGCAACTCATATTCCGCCTGGGCAGCTTGCATCCTGATGGCATGAACATTGAATTCTCCCAATTTTGCTAGCCCTTGCTGTCTCCTCCCCTTCCTTAACCCTCGAGCTGTCTCCTCCCATCCCCCCGCCCTCGGGCTCCGCCTCCTCCCTTTTTCCTTCCTTCTTACTCCCACTCCCCCCATCAGTCTGAAGAAGGGTTTTGGCCCGAAAAGTCGCCTATTTTCTTCGCTCCATAGATGCTACTGCACCCACTGAGTTTCTCCAGCAATTTTGTGTACCTTCAATCTTCCAGCATCTGCAGTTCCCTCTTGAACATCTTGTAAATTGAGTTGGATTGATATTTGCTGCACAGTCATGAGTGTAGAAGGAGTAAAGAAGGGGGCTGAGAACGCAGCCTTGCAGAGCACCTGTGGTGAGTATTATCATTGAGGATGATTTGTCCCCTATCCTCACCGATTGTGGTCTGTTGGTCAGATTGGACTGATTAGCTAATGGGATTTTTTTGGTAGCCATTGGCCATTGCCAAGTGTTGCTGAGCCAAGTATTAATACATGTGAGACCCTCGACAAGAACAGGATCAATGTAAGCAAAGTGTAGGAAGGAATTGCAGATGCTGGTTTAAACCAAAGATAGATACAAAATGCTGCAAACTTGTAAAATAAGTTGGATTGATATTTGGCTGCATAGTCATGAGTGTATAAGGAGTAAACATAGAAACATAGAAAATAGGTGCAGGAGGAGGCCATTCGGCCCTTCGAGCCAGCACTGCCGTTCATTGTGATCATGGCTGATCGTCCCCTATCAATAACCCGAGCCTGCTTTCTCCCCATATCCATTGACTGCACTAGCCCCTAGTCTATCTAACTCTCTCTTAAATCCATCCAGTAATCCTCTGTGGCAGGGAATTCCATAAATTCACAACTCTCTGGGTGAAAATGTTTTTTCTCACCTCAGTCTTAAATGATCTCCCCTTTATTCCAAGACTGTGGCCCCTGGTTCTGGACTCGCCAACATTGGGAACATTTTTCCTGCATCGAGCTTGTCCAGTCCTTTTATAATTTTATATGTTTCTATAAGATCCCCCTCATCCTTCTAAACTCCAGTGAATACAAGCCTAGTCTTTTCAATCTTTCTTCATATGACATTCCCGCCATCCCAGGGATCAATCTCGTGAACCTACGCAGCACTGCCTCAATCACAAGGATGTCCTTCCTCAAAATAGGAGACCAAAACTGTACACAATACTCCAGTTATATAGGGCTCTCACCAGAGCCCTATACAACTGCAGAAGAACCTCTTTACTCCTATACTGAAATCCTCTTGTTATGAAGGCCAACATTCCATTAGCTTCCTTCACTGCCTGCTGTACCTGCATGCCACCTTTTAGTGACCGGTGTACAAGGACACCCAGGTCCCGCCGTTCCTCCCCCTTACCTAACCTAACCCCATTGAGATAATAATCTGCCCCCTTGTTTTTGCTGCCAAAGTAGATAACCTCACATTTATTTATATTATATTGCATGGCCATGCATCTGCCCACTCACTCAACCTGTCCAGGTCACCCTGCAACCTCCTAACATCCTCTTCATAGTTCACACTGCCACCCAGCTTTGTGTCATCCGCAAACTTGCTAGTGTTGCTCCTAATTCCCTCTTCAATAAATATGGTAAACAGTTGCGGCCCCAACACCGAGCCTTGCGGCACTCCTCTCGCCACTGCCTGCCATTCTGAAAATGACCCATTCACTCCTACTCTTTGATTCTGATCTGCCAACCAATTTTCTATCCATGTCAACACCCTACCCTCAAAAGAAGGGGGCTAAGGACAAATTCTTGTGAGCCAACAGTGTTGAGGATCATCGTTGTTATATTCCAGATGGCAGGATGAATAACAACTTATACACTGGTTGCCTGGATCACGAGAGAGAGATTTATTACCCAACATTACCTGCTTATATTGAACACTAACTCATTAACTTACACATGAATATGTATGAATACATTACACTGCTCACCTTATTTTAAGAATTAACTCTAACTACTCAGTTACAATTTTGTTGTTGTGATACTTGATTTAAACCAGTATTTATGAAATTCTAAATGATAATATAATTTAATTTATTTTACATATCTGCACATTTTTGTTTTACTTGTGCAGTGAGTTATTCAACTTACAAACCTAACCTGACTACTGGTTTACGGATCCTACCTGATTGTCTAACAGTAACAGGTGTAACAGGTTTAGGTGTTGACTCAACTGTTGGCTTGTTTGGCTCTGTTTTAGTACCCTGACTTCCACCACCGGAATCTGTTTCGTTGTCTGTACTAACTGAACTTTGTGTTTCAATCACAGTGGTCTCTTCCAACTCACTTTCAGATTAAAATTTAGGGATTAGGACTTCGTGCTCCGTTTTAGCTTCATCTTTGGCTGGAATCATTTGATCAACATGAACACTTTTGATCCTATCTCCAACTTCAACTAAGTATCTTTTTGTTCCACACACTTCCACTATTTCCCCAATTTCCCATTTGTCTCGACTGGACTTGTTGGGAAGACTGAGAACACAAACTTGCTCAACTGGCTTAAAGTTCCTCTCCTTTTTGTGGGAGTAAAAATGACATTTTTGACTTAATTGTTTTTGCTCAACTCTCAAGGCCAAATTGGGTTGAACTAGACTTAGGCGTATTCTTAACCTTCTATTCATCAACCGTTTTGCAGGGTGAGTAACCCATTGAGTGATGTGTGGTGCTGTACTTCAGCAAGAAACTAGCCAGACGATGTTTCATGCTAGGTTTTGAACCACCCTGCAAAACCTGTTTCTTGAGAGCATCTTTGACAACTAACAGACCTTTCCGCCACCCTGTTGGAGGCTCGATGGTATGGGGGAACAAGTGTGTGTTTTACACCATTCCGCTGCATGAAATCTTTGAACTGTTCTGAACAAAACTGAGACCCCTTATTGGAAACAAGTTCTTCCGGTAAACCATGGCATGCAAAAATTGATCCCAACTCATCTATGGTACACTCAGCAGTAGTGCTTGACCCCATATGCTTAACCTCAATCCATTTGGAATGACTATCTACTAGGATCCATTGGAATGACTATCATTACTCTTTTCACAAAAATCTTCATGAACTCTCTGAAAAGGTCTACTTGGCCATGACCAGGGTTGCAGTGGTGTTTTGGGTGGTTTACTCCGGCAATTTTGGCAGACGCTACATTTGCTCACCAGTGACTCTGTCATTGTCAATACCAAGCCAATACACAAAACTTCTGGCAAATGACTTCATGCTTACTATGCCAGGATGTTCGGCATGAAGTTCATTCATAATTTTCTTTCTCAAAGGCTCTGGTACAACCACTATGTAACCCCACTTACTGCACCCCTGCTCACATGATAATTCATGGTGTCGATTATGGAAAGGCTTCAGCTCTGATTTCAGAGCTGAGTTCAATCCACTGTTGATTTCAGTCCAACTGTTCAATGTCTGTTCATAGACCCTCTTCAGCACGGTGTCTTCCTATGTTTCTGCTGCAATTTCTGTTGCAGTCACTGGACAGTCTTCATCTACAACTTGCAGTGTGTAGATTGAGTTCTCACTTCCCACGTCAGAATTCTCATGGGGCAACTGGGACAACGCATCTGCAACTGCGTTGCACTTGGAGCTTCTGTACTCAACCTTGTAGTCATATTGGGTCAGCAGAATTGCCCAGTGCTGCATCCTTGATGCCGCCATGGAAGGTATAGCTGACTTGGGACCAAGTATCACTACTAGTGGCTTGTGATCAGTCTTTAGGGTGAATGGTCTGCCGAGAAGAAACTGATGGAATTTCTTGATTCCGAACACGATGCTGAGTGCTTCCTTTTCTATCTGTGCATAATTGCGCTCACTCGGTGATAGGGTGCGGGATGCAAAAGCAATAGGCTTTTTCTGTTTGCCATTCATTACGTGGCAGATCACTGCACCTACACCATAACTTGAAGCATCACAAGCAAGTATTATCTGACATGTCGTATCATAGTGAACAAGGAATTTGTCACGACAGGTTTTCCTTGAAAATATCATATGCACGTTGCTATCCCTTTTCCCACGTCCATTTCACATCTTTTGTGCAGTAGATGATGTAGTGGCTTTAGCACAGTTGCTAAATCTGGAAGGAATCGTGCATAGAACTGCACCACCCCAAGGAATGACCGTAGCTCTGATACATTGTTGGGTTTTGGGGCATTCACTATTGCTTCCACTTTCGCCTTCACAGGGCGAAGTCCGTTATTTTGAGTCCAAGGTAGACCATCTTTAACTGCGCAAATGCACATTTACTTTGTCACAGTTTGACATTGTGGCAGTTCAGTTGTGTGAGAACTTGCTCAAGGATTTCGAGATGTTCTGTGAATATCAGTAGGTCATGTTGGTTGCACACACAGTGCGGAATGCCTTGTAACATTTTGTCCATGACAGACTGGAACATTTTCGGGGAGGATTTCACACCATAGGGCAGCTTTTTATATGAATACAATTCCTTTTGTGTGTTGACAGTCAACTACTGCTGACTTTCCTTGTCGACATTGAGTTGGGTTTAATCGTGAAAAATCCAGTTTAGTGAAGACTCTTGATCTGCTAAGTTCTGTGTAGAGATCATGCGAGGTTGGTAACAGATATTGTTCATCATCAACGGCTTGTAGTCTTTGTAGTCACCGTATAGCCGAACAGTTTTGTCAGCCTTGGGTACGGCCACAATTGGCGTTGCCCAGTTACTCTGGTCTGTCTTCACGAGTACTCCATTACACTCTAACCTGTCGAGTTCTTCCTCCACTTGTTGCTTTAGTGCATATGGGTTGAAATGCTCCTCCAACTTCTGCATAATGTCATTGAATGACTTGTCTTTTGCCTTTATAGGCACAAGGAGATTCACCAGTGTGCCGTACACCTCAGGACCGATCTCCGTGAGCAGAGTCACTTTCATGCGTTTGCAAATGGCCTTATTTGGATAATGAAGAGGATTTCCAAAGTCTACAGAGTGATTTAGGCCATTTGGAAAAATGGGCTGAAAGATGGCAGATGGAGTTTAATGCTGATAAATGTGAGGTGCTACACCTTGGCAGGACAAATCAAAATAGGACGTACATTGTAAATGGTAGGGAATTGAAGAATACAGTTGAACAGAGGGATCTGGGTATAACCGTGCATAGTTCCTTGAAGGTGGAATCTCATATAGATAGGGTGGTAAAGAAAGCTTTTGGTATGCTAGCCTTTATAAATCGGAGCATTGAGTATAGAAGCTGGGATGTAATGTTAAAATTGTACAAGGCATTGGTGAGACCAAATCTGGAGTATGGTGTACAATTTTGGTCGCCCAATTATAGGAAGGATATCAACAATATAGAGAGAGTACAGAGGAGATTTACTAGAATGTTGCCTGGGTTTCAACAGTTACAGAGATAGGTTGAATAAGTTAGGTCTTTATTCTCTGGAGCGCAGAAGGTTAAGGGGGGACCTGATAGAGGTCTTTAAAATGATGAGAGGGATAGACAGAGTTGATGTGGACAAGCTTTTCCCTTTGAGAATAGGGAAGATTCAAACAAGAGGACATGACTTCAGAATTAAGGGACAGAAGTTTAGGGGTAATATGAGGGGGAACTTCTTTACTCAGAGAGTGGTAGCGGTGTGGAATGAGCTTCCAGTTGAAGTGGTGGAGGCAGGTTCATTGGTATCATTTAAAAATAAATTGGATAGGCATATGGATGAGAAGGGAATGGAGGGTTATGGTATGAGTGCAGGCAGGTGGGACTAAGGGGGAAAAAAATTTGTTCGGTACGGACTTGTAGGGCCGAGATGGCCTGTTTCCGTGCTGTAATTGTTATATGGTTATATGGTTATATGGTTATTTGTTTTAGTCACTACCTCTCCTTCATCTCTAATCTCCATTATGTTGTTTGCCGTGATAAACATGTTCGCTCTCTCCATATAGGAGCTGAACGGCTCACTACTCTTGTCAAAAGTGCCAATGTTTCCGATGTAGCCCGTGGACACTGCCATCGTGTCGTTCTCTTTTTTTTTTTAAGTCCATTCAAAAACCAGGTTTGCTGTCTGTTTTGGTGTAGCAATTCACTTAAAACTTAGCTGTACAAAGGTTATACCAGCTTGAGGAACTCGCCAAAAAATAACTCAGTCTAAAATCCTATACTATCCCAAGGACACCATCTTGCCATGTAGACACAACATGGAGATAGCCTGACAAACTCTCGATGATTTGTACAGCCACTGTTTTAAACTACAGTCCCATGCATCTATAGAAGGATCTGCGGCCTATCGTGTCCAGTTCGCAAACAACTGTGACACAGCTCCATATTTGCTGTTTAAAATGTTAAACAATACTACATTTTGCAAAACAGTCCTGCACTGTATTTAAAGGATGAGTTCACAAACTCTATCCCATCCTCGTTGCCAATTTTGTTACATTCCGGACGGCAGAATGAAGAACTAGACTTACACGCAAGTTGCCTGGATCACGAGAGATTTATTACCCAGCATTCCCTGCATATATTAAACACCAACTCATTAACACACACATGAATATGTATGAATACATAACAATCATAGAGGATGATTTGTCCCCTATCCTCACTGGTTGTGGTCTGTTGGTCGGGAGGGAATGATCAAGCCGCAGAGGGGAGTGATGACTACAAGTTCCTTGAGTTTGGAGATGACCGTGGTTGGGACAACAGTATTCTAAGCAGAGCTATAGATAATGAATAGGAGTCTAACATGGGTATCCTTCATATCCAGATGTTCCAGGGATGAGTGTAGGGCCAAGGACATTGCATCAGCCATTGTGATGGTAGGTGAACTGCAGTGGGTCAAGGTTGGTAGCAACTAGCCTCTCAATGCACTTCATGCCTGTGGGTTTCAAGGCCATTGGACAGTCATTAAGGCATGAAATCTGGCTTTAGCACCAGGATGATAGTGATCTTCTTGAAGCAGGTGGGAACCTCAGAATGGAGCGGGGAAAGATTAAAGATGTCCATGAACACTCACACCTGTTGATCCACACAGTCTCTAAGGATGCGGCCATGGACTCCGGCCGGGCCAGTTGCTTTCCTTGGGTTCACACTCAGAAAGGACAATCTAACGTCTGCAACAGTGACCCTGGGAAAAGCCACACCGGAGTCTGATGAATTGGGTGTCAATGCCCTGTTGACCTTCTGCTCAAAGTGAGCTTAGAATGCATTAAGTTCATCAGGTTGGGTTGCACTCAAACCAGTGATGTTGCTTGGCTTTGCTTTGCAGCCAGTTATCATATTCAGACCTTGCCAGAGTCTGCGTGTGTCCAAGTGCCACAGTCTTAGAATAAAGGCGAGGCCAATTGCGGCTGAGGTGAGAAAAAACTTTTTCACCCAGAGAGTTGTGAATCTGTGGAATTCCCTGCCACAGAGGGCAGTGGAGGCCAAATCACTGGATGGATTTAAGAGAGAGTTAGATAGATCTCTAGGGGCTGGTGGAATCAAGGGATATGGGGAGAAGGCAGGCACGGGTCATTGATTGGGGACGATCAGCTAAGATCACAATGAATGGCGGTGCTGGCTCAAAGGGGCGAATGGCCACCTCCTGCACCTATTTTCTATGTTTCTATGGTTCTAAGTGATTATACTGGGACTTAAGTTTTTCCCGGTATTGTCTCTTGTCATTCCCGATGGGTTTGCCAAATACCACTCGGGATTGTTTGACTCATAGAGAAGGAAGAAAAATCTTACCCGTCAATTTTGTCATGCTACAAAACTCTAGTGCCAATTCAATGCTACAGTTTTTAGATCTGTTCATAGTTTGGCCCCGGGTGATGTCTGCTGGTTTCCCCAGTGTTTTCGTGCTACAAATAGTATTGACTCATTCATCCACTTTCCCAATGGAAATTGTTCCCCAGTCATTGATGTTTAGTTTAGTTTAGTTTAGTTTAAAAATACAGCGCAGAAACAGGCCCGTCGACCCACGAGTCCATACCGACCAGTGAACCCGGCACATTAACACTATTCTACATGCTAGGGACAATTTAACAATTATTCCAAGCCAATTAACCTGCAAATCTGTACATCTTTGGAGTATGGGATGAAACTGATCTCAGAGAAAACCCATGCAAGGAAAACGTACAAA
This sequence comes from Leucoraja erinaceus, assembly GCF_028641065.1. NCBI lineage: Eukaryota > Metazoa > Chordata > Chondrichthyes > Rajiformes > Rajidae > Leucoraja > Leucoraja erinaceus. The sequence goes on along the minus strand of NC_073402.1, from coordinate 2,593,088 downwards.
CTCCGTACAGACAACATCTGTAGTCAGGATCGTCAGGATCGAACCAGTGTCTGTGGTGCTGAAAGGCACGAGTGTTCTTGCTGTGTCACCGTGCCACGATGTGGCTGCGGGAAATCACTAGAAGTAATTTTTAACAGAAAGAACCCTAATGCACTCAAAACAATGCAAGTAAACACTCTTCACCTGTAAATATTTAGTTAACAAGCAAGTAAATAGATTTAATTGAACAATCAAAGCAATCAAAGAATGTTGCACACAATGCTATTTATTTGCAAATGTTCAAACAGATTAAAGAGTACAGTATCTGCCAGATTTATAAGAATATTTTGACCATATAGAATCATACTTTGTCTATCTTTTGAAGCAAAGTTTGCTTATTCCTATTCCTACAGTTCAACTAATTATTTGTTTCACAATCTCCATGAAGCAAATCCCTGATTCATCAATAATTATCAAGTTACTGTAAGTATGGCAAGGACTTCATCCAAGTCTGATAGTAGAACAGGGAAGTATACCAATATTTTTCATAGCTGTGCCAATTGGCCTGCAGACTGTATCAGTCATTTTCAAATGTTCATACTCGATTACTCCCAGTCAATTACCTTCATCACCCTTGCAATTAACACTTGAATGTGAGCACAGGTATGAATAGTAAGATTAAACGAGAACTTACCAGTTTGAAGTATGATCTTTATTTTATGAGGAGTAATGTTGAGGGATTACGTGAAGAACCTGCCAGGACGCATGCATGTCAATCTTCAAAGCAGCGGTGTGAAATCACAGATAACAGTAAATGAACTGATCATAGTAAGATTAGAGAAATAGGAGACCAGTTGAACTTTATAATCGAGGGTGGGAGCGGAGGGCACGTAATCCCTCAACGTTACCCCTCATAAAATAAAGATCAAACTTCAAACTGGTAAGTTCTCGTTTAATCTTACTATTTTACTTCGGAGTCACGTGAGTGACTACGTGAAGATTTTAAAGCTCTGTGATTTCATGCCGTGGAACGAGTCCATGCCGCACGTCTGCCTTAAATGACTAAGGGAGAAATTGTGTTAACGTATTCAAACATGAATCAGACATTGAAAAACCATGGTGAATTTATTAACAAATAAAATGATAGCCCCTATCTTATGGGGTAAATCATGATATAGAACTTAAAATGGATTCTGCAAATGTCACAAACCAATAATCCACTGGTTTATTGTAATATAGTTGAAAAGTTTTCTCTATTGACCATCCTACTGTCCCCAGGATTTGGTCCATAGGTACCTCCAATTCCATAGCTGCTGATGTAGCTGCAGCCCTGATGGAATGAGATGTGAATATGTTAGTATCCACCCCAGCAGCCGTCAAAACCTGTTTCAGCCATCTGGAAATTGCTTGTACAGATACCCTATAATGGGGCTGTTTGTGGCTGATCAGTAATGCCATCTCATTGCCTCTGAGCTGTTTAGTGATCTCTATGTATAGTAATATGGTCTATGGTGCCTTCCTCACCTTGGTGCCACTGTGTTGTGTTGTGTTGTATCGTGGACTTTCTGTGTTTGTGCTTTTTTTTGCGCCCTGATGGAATGAGATGTGAATATGTTAGTATCCACCCCAGCAGCCGTCAAAACCTGTTTCAGCCATCTGGAAATTGCTTGTACAGATACCCTATAATGGGGCTGTTTGTGGCTGATCAGTAATGCCATCTCATTGCCTCTGAGCTGTTTAGTGATCTCTATGTATAGTAATATGGTCTATGGTGCCTTCCTCACCTTGGTGCCACTGTGTTGTGTTGTGTTGTGTCGTGGACTTTCTGTGTTTGTGCTTTTTTTTAAATTTCTATTTTATTTTTTTAATATGTTTTAATATTTATTATTTATTTATTTTTATGATACTGACTGTAAAGGGAAATTCATTTCGTTGTCTCTAATTGAGACAATGACAATAAATTTGAATACAATACAATACAATACAATAAATGCGTCATAATGCATAGACGATCATCTATTGGGTAAGCTCTGAATTCTATTTTGAGACCTGACGATCCCGGTCTGTTCTGTTGAACTAATTCGTGGATGTAAAAGGTTATTTTACTCGTTGAAGTGGTCATACTATCCAGCCTTAATTTATGTAATGACTGAACTCTTTGTGCTGAGACCAATGCCATCAGCATGATTATTTTATGAGTTAGTTTTTGCAGGGACAGAGCTGTTGCTGGTGACCAATTCCTCAGTAGCGTAAGGACTACACTCACATCCCATATTTGGGAATACCTTGTCCTAGGGGGATTAGTATTAAAAAATACCCCTCATAAGTTTAGTTATCAGGGGGTGAGTCCCGACAGAATGACGCTCTGATCCTTGCCACAGATACTAGCAATGTTACAAAATTTTGAGATTTAAAAAATCAAGTCTGCAATTTATCCCATCAGATAAAGCATAACAATAAGTTTAATTTGGCACCAAATTCACTTTCATATCTCAAGTATTAAAAAAGTTATGACCATTTTCATACTCGGAAATTAGCATCTTGTTCCCTATTGATTTTCAATGGGCATTACAAAAAAGCTGTGATCTTGGATAGTCAAAAGCACATTTCTTAAGGAAAGATTAACATTTTTAAATAGCCTAAGTGTCCAAAGATTATTCACAAATAATTCACAATATAACATGATTTTTATATCTAATTTACATTAATTTATAGGCCAAATGGAAGGAATTTAGTGTTCAATTGCTGTAAATAAATGCCCATTTAAATCGGTTTTCTAGTGGGTTCATGTGGAACGCGCAGGTTTAGAATGTTGACAGCGCGCTGGATTTGTGCCCTCAAATGCCGAGAAAAATACTGCGGGATATAAAAAGCCCAAAATGAGCTACTAGAAAATTATAATTATAGGGTTATATACATGCCCCATTTAATGTAAAAATAAGGTACATACCTTTAATTGTTTGCTTTATAAAATCCTGGGGCTGCCAGAGCTTGCGAACTGAACGAGAGCTTTTAAATTTATTATATCTACTATTCGAGGCCTATAAAACTAATAATAGCTTTTGGGACCGGGTCTTGCAGCGATTCTCCGTTAATGATTTACTAGGCTGAACATCTGCGATAGGAACAGCCTAGTAAAAATCGGGTTTTAAACCCGCCCCCTCCAAACAGCTCCAAAATCACACACAAGGGGTGGGGCAGATGCTCAGCCACGATTCAGGTAGGTTTTGTAACATACCTACAGATACGCTGAAAGGGCACTTCTGGTGAAGTTTATGGCACTATAACTGAGCCCCTCATCATAGTGGAGGCTAGCCAGGAATTCCAGAACAGACTTAATGTTCGCCGTATAGTAAGTGATGTTGTTCCCAGAACAATATATCTCCCACTTCCTGATGTAGACCAGATATTGTTTTTTGGTGGACTGCCTGTGAGCCGCTGTAATTATATTCATTGTTCGGTCCATCAGCCCCAGGTCCAGAAGTGGTTTCTTTAGATTCTACAAATCAACAAATTTGTCCTGTCATGGCATGGATGGCTTTCCCCCATTACGGGATGAACCAAAAAATCGGGTTGTTTCGGAACGGAGATGCATGGTTCTAAAACCATATCGAGAATCACAGGGAATCATGGTTGAGTAGGCCAATCGGGCACTACCAAAATACCAGATGCTGAGTCTTGTATGTAATACCCGACTGATGAGGCAGAAAGGAGGGAATGCATAAAAAAACAATTTTCCCCAATGCAGCGAGAAAGCATCCATCGCTGCTGCCCCAGGGTCTGGTTCCCAAGAAATATAGTTTGGCAACTGGTGATTAAGCCGAAATGCAAATAGATCGATATCTGGTGTTCCATATCGTGCTACAATATCAGCAAACACTTTGCAGTCCAACATCCATTCGATGTTGTCATTGAATTTTCATGACCTGGTGTCTACCACTGTATTGAGGTTACCTAATAGGTAACTAGCTGATATCCAACTATTTTTCTGAATACACCATTGCCAAATTGTGTTAACCAGATTATCACATGATATCGATTTGATTCTACCCATATAGTTAATATATGCCACCATGGTGGTGTTATCAATCTGTAGTCTAACATGCAGGTGATGCATTTCTGAACAGTATGATTTTAGACCATAGAACGCACCTAACATTTCCAAGTAGTTTATGCCATGTGTCTGAAGTAATGATGCCTCTTGTGCATCCCATCTACCTCCACAACTAGAGGTGGAATTAGTAGCACCCCAACCATGATCACTGGCATCAGTTTGTAGCACCACTGAAGGGTTGCTGACAATGATAGGGCTGGAACAATGCCGAATGTTTTCCCTCCACCATTGTAATTCCATAATTGCTTTGATTGGTAGCTTCATTGGCCTATCGAAATGACCAGTATTGATTTAGAGAGCTTGTACCTTTGCCCTTTGTAAATTTTGGTAATGCAAAGGTCCAAACTGTGTGGCTGGAAAAGCAGCCACAATTTTGCCAATTACCCTTGCTACCAGTCGAATAGATGGTTCACTGATGTCAATGAGGTTGTTGCAGGCCTCAGTTAAGTATGTTGCCTTGTCCTTAGGTAAAGTCACTGACATGTGAACTGAGTCAATGGTGAACCCTAAGTAATCCATAGTGGTGGAAGATTTAACTGGATGGATGATAAACCCCAGTTTCTCAAACAATTGTTTGGTGGCTGATACAGCTATTTTGGCTAATTCCAAAGTTTTCCCCACAATTAATATGTCATCTAGGTAAGCCTTGACCATATGTTTTTGTTTCCGAAGAAACGCTAGGGCTGGTTTCAAAATGTTGGTAATAGTCTGGGGGCGGATGTTAAGCCATTAGGTAGTGCTCTATACTGCCAGTGCTGCCCCATCCAGTTAAACTTTAAATGACGTCTGTGATCCTTCCGAATAGGCACCAAATAATAAGCATCTTTTAAATCGATGCAAGCCATGAAGTAGCCTTTGGAAATCAATTGTTTGGCAGTAACAAAGGTTTCCATTTTGAAATGAATATACTGCACAAATGTATTCAGTTTGGTCAAATCTATAATGATGCGGCAACCACCATCTTTTTTGTTTTTTGTAAAGATATTTGACACGAATTCCAGAGAGTCGTGTTGGGTTTTCTCAATGACCCCCTTAGCATATAGCCTCTCCAGTTCAGCATGTGCTTCCAGTTTTTCTTGTCGTGAAAGCACGAACCTTCGGTTCGGTACATGCTGAACCGGAGGATGGTTTTTGTGCACAAATTCGATTGTATATCCCTGAATACAATGCAGGATATAAGTGTCAGCAGTTATTGCACTCCATGCCTCCCAAAAAAAGTGTAACCATATAACCATTACAGCCATATAACAATTACAGCACGGAAACAGGCCATCTCGGCCCTACAAGTCCGTGCCAACCACCAATTTGTGTATTATTTACACTTCCTGTTTTCCAGCACTGAATCAGACCCACCTACCTCCATGGTTGCCAGTGGAAAGTTTATTTCTTCCTGTTCTGTCGCCGTAGAGGTTGAGGTGCCGCAGTGTTGGGTCCGCGCATCTTCCACAAAGACCGGTCTGGGCCATGGCCTAAAAAAGACCTCTGTCCTGTTTGCCCGGCCCTTGAGCTTGCACCAGCTTCTGTGTGTCTTGCTCTGCTGGTGGGTGCATAGAGGTGCTGTCGCCATGTGTAGGAGATCCTACACATTGCCGCCTTTATGAGCCTGAATGTTTTAGCCTCCTCGTCGAGCTCATTTACCTGTTTTGACAGGTTGCCCCCAAATAGTAATATTGATGGTTTAGTACGTTCAGGTTTGCACAGCCCTGCAAACTTGGGGTTTAAGGCTGGACGGATGGCGTTCTTCCTGAGACTATTAATCTCGTACTGCATATTGCAGAATAATGCCAGAGCATCTTGCTGTGGTTCCGACATCTCCTTTCCATCCACTGACTGGTCAAATGCTGTGACCCCTGCAGTCAATAGTTTTAGGATTTTTTTAAGCTTGACCTCCAGGCTGCTGACTCCTGCTCCAATGTATCTCCAAATGCAACTGTTCACCACGGGAACGTTGAGATATACACAATATACCGGTGCCAAATATTTGGCAGTAGTGTCCATTACAGCCTGTTCTTGTAGTGGTTTAAATGAGAGATAGTCAATACTGGATGCTTATTTTAGTTCTAATGGCTGTCCAGTCTGCTCTGGTTGTACAAATTTGGACACCATTTCCAGCAGGTTTTCTTGTTCTTGCACCCCCTGCACACTAGTTGTTTCTTCAGCAAACCCCTCTTCAGAGCCAGCCCAGAATTGGCTCCTAGTGGCCCCCTCTGTCGAGGGAGATGCACTATGCAGCCCTGGATAAGGTGCTGCCATGGGTATATTATAAGACCCATGGTGACTAGACTCCATCTCCCGGAGTCTGTCACGGTGGAGCATCTGCTCCATAAGCCGCTCCATTCGGTCCCAGCAATCATGGTCACTAGCCGCCCGCGGCATTCCCTCGCAGTCCGACTCGTCTGAGTCAACGGCCCAGTCGGTCTTCCGTTTGGCCTTCCCGCCCGGCCGTGGTGTTGATCTGGCCGGAGCAAGTGCCAAGTCGGGCACAGCTGATCGCTCTATAGGTGGTTCTGGTGCAGTCGGCCGCTGCTGGCTGCCTGCAACTCCGCCGTCCTCCCCAGCCAGCTTAGACGCAGCCCTTGTGGACTTCTTCGTTTTGTCCATAGTTTCTCCCTGTAATACAGCACGGGAAAACAAAACGACTGCAGAGTAATTAACTTACCTGTCGGTCTCGGTTTTAAACTTACCGCTGCGGGGGAACGCACCACCCCGCCTGTCGTTTTTTGCAATGCGTGAAGCTATATGGACACGCATGCATCCTGGCGGGTTCTTCACGTAGTCACTCACGTGATTCCGAAGTAAAATTATTGTCTTTGCATCTCTGCGCGCAGTAAGGCCTAATGTTCTTAAGTTGATTAAGGATATTCGAATATGCAATCAATAATGATAATCAAGCAATCAAATACTTTAGAGCTTCCTTGACATTCAATCACAAATCCTGCAATCCTGTTTATTGTTTCCAATACAATGGAACATTGAATGAATTAATTGAAATGTAAAATGCCTACTCCCAAACAGTATGTAACCTTCAGTTCTTTGGTTTTTAGTTTCGAGATATAGCGCAGAAACAGGTCTTCGGCCCACCGAGTCCGTGCCAACCCCGCACACTAACCAAGTCCGTGACAACCCCGATCCCCGCACACTAACACTATCCTGCACGCATTAGGGACAATTTACAATTTTACCTAAGCCAATTATCCTACTGACCTGTACGTCTTTGGAGTGCGTAAGGAAATCAGACATCATTGAGATAACCCACGCAGGTCACGGGGCTATCCCTAAACTCCATACATACAGCACCCATAGTCAGGATCGAACCCGGTTCTCTGGCGCTGGAAGGCAGCAACTCTACTGTTGTGCCACCGTGCACCCTCATTTCTCATGAAGGTTGGTGGAAGGAAACAAAGCAGACAGTGGAGGATGCACATTATACCAGGCCCCGAGATTTCATTCCAATGAATTGAACTTCAGAGGCCAGGTACAACATGTTCCCATTACTATATTGTGCACTCAGCACTACTGTCAGGAGATGAATTTCTAGCCATATATCTTTGTGAACAGGATGGTGTTATTCAGACATTTGGATCTCAAGAGTAAGTCTGCTGCCAGCGCATACTTTACATCATTGTACTGTATCAAATGTAATTGTTGAATTATTGCAGATATGCTGTCTAATGAAAACAAATTATGATCTAATCTGTTGATAATACGGTAATCAACTCATGATATCAATACCACACAATGCAATATATTGACTAAAAATGAATCGAAGCCAGAAGAAAAAATGCACAAAGATTGACACAAAAAATGCAGGAATGGATAATGTTTCAGGTTGAGACCCTTCTTCAGACTGGTTAGGGATAAGGGAAACGAGAGATGTAGGAGATGATCAGAATCAGAATCAGAATCAGAATCAGAATCACACTTTATTCGCTAAGTATGTTTTGCAACATACGAGGAATTACATTGGCCAGGTCAGTCATACAATTAAAAGTAACAGATCACTCAAAAACACATTTTCACATGAACATCCACCACAGTGACTCCTACACATTCCTCACTGAGATGGAAAGCGAAATAAAGTTCAAATCCCTTCCCTTAGTTCTTCCCCGGTCGTGGGTCTTGAGCCCCCGTTGACAGGCCGATCTTGACTCCCGTAGCCGGCGGCGTTCGGGCTCTCCGCGTTGAGGCGATCTGCATCGGGGGGTTGTCAGCTCCCCCGCGCTGGACAATTGAATCTCGCGTCGGGGCTGGTGAACCATCCACGACGTTGGTGCTCCCGACTAGCCTCTCCCGAAGACTGCAAGCTCTTGATGTTAAAGTCCACGGTGGTCACGGTGTGAGCGATCCCAGGCAAGGGATCAGCTCTGATGTTAAGTCTGTGCTCCGCGGTGGGGCTCACGACGTTCCGTGGAGGCCTCCAGCTGCAGCGATTGAAGGCTGCAGAGCGCACTGGAGATTGTGATCCGAAATATAATCACATCTCCGGCAAGGTAGGAACTTGTAGAGAGATTAAAAAATGCACGTTACAAACTAACAATTGGATAGAGTTCAGATAAGATCAAATGTAATACAATTGAATGGTGGAATAGTTGACTCCTCTTCCAACTATTCTAGCAAGTTAAACAAGTCTACATTACCATTAAGCAAAAGCATCATCACAACATCACCCGATAGTTTGGAACAACTGAGGCTGGTGTCAAGTAACTTTATCTGTGCATTTCTTCTATAATTTATTTGCTCAATTCACTTACTAACTTTTTTTATTTTCACTCAATGGTTCTGGCTTCAAATAACTTCCCTTGCCTTGCAAGTATAGTGTGATGAAGCACCTGTGGTGCAGCGGTAGAGCTGCTGCCTGACAGCGTCAGAGACCCAGGTTCAATCCTGACTACGGGCACTGCATGTACGTAGTTTGTACATTCTCCCTGTGACCATGTGGGTTTTCTCCAGGTGCTCCGGTTTCCTCCTACACGCCTAAGACATAAATATATGTTGATTAATTGTCTTCGCTAAAATTTGTAAATTGTCCCTAGTGTGTAGAATAGTATCAGTGTACGGGGGTGATTGCTGTCGGCACGGACTTGGTGTGCCGAAGTGCCTGTTTCTTCACTATACCTCTGCAGTTTGTCCAAAGATTATAACTCAACGACGCATGTGCCTCCTAAATTGTATAAAAAGAAAGTTAACAAAATATATTGTCATGGTCCATCCATGACAATTCTGCAAGAAGATTCAAACAAGGGGACATGACTTGAGAATTAAGGGACTGAAGTTTAGGGGTAACATGAGGGGGAACTTCTTTACTCAGAGAGTGGTGGCTGTGTGGAATGAGCTTCCAGTGAAGGTGGTGGAGGCAGGTTTGTTTTTATCATTTAAAAATAAATTGGATAGTTATATGGACGGGAAGTGAATGGAAGGTTATGGTCTGAGCGCAGGTATATGGGACTAGGGGAGAATATGTGTTCGGCACGGACTAGAAGGGTCGAGATGGCCTGTTTTCGTGCTGTAAATTGTTATATGGTTATATGGTTATATGAGATTAGACAGATTTGTTATGCAATGAACCAATTAATACCTGCTTATGCAATTCTAGCCTTTGGACAGTGATTTGTATTGAAAGGATATGAATGCAGGAGGTAATGAACAGAGGCCAGGTCTTGAGCTCCAAACAAAGCAGCCACCAATGTATTTAAGCAATGGGTGATCTCACATGGCACTGCCACCACTTCCCTGAATGAGAGGGAAAGTAATTGCTAGGCAAGTTCAGATGAACCTTTGACGTCTGTAGCATTTACTAATTAAACCTGATGTAATGAGGTTTGAATATATTAATTAATTGCTTCATTGCTGTTGTTAAGACTCCTGGAGATCAGGAAATGTTGTCTGTTGTGCCATAACATTTGGGTCTCGGTCATACAGGTCTCCCAACAGTTTTCAGAAATATTGGAACATCGAGTGAACAAGCATTTAAAATAATACAAGCATTGTTTCTAAAATATTAGGAAACAGGGAAGTCAAATCTGAGATAGACACAAAAAGCTGGAGTAATTCAGCGGGACAGGCAGCATCTCTGGAAGAAGGAATAGGTGATGTTTCGGGCTGAAACATTTGTTCAGACTGAGAGTCAGGGGAAAGGAAAACGAGAGATATAGATGGTGATGAAGAGGAATATAGAACAAATGGATGCAAAATTGAATATGCAAAAAAGTAGCGATAGTAAAGGAAACAGGCCAATGTTAGCTGTGGCCTAGGTGAGAACGAGTACAGACAATGAGGCTCAACAGGACAACTTTGAAGCTGGTACGACTTGGATCGAGGAGAGATGGCGAAAGAGGGAATGACAATGTGTCTTAAAGTGAGAGAAATCAATATTCATACCATCGGGTTGTAAGCTGCCCAAATGAAAATATGAGATGCTCTTCCTCCAATTTGCATTTGGCCTCACTCTGACAATTGGTGATGTTTCAGGTCGAGACACTTCTTCAGACCCAGACCTAGGACAGAAAGAACAGTCTATCTTCTACATACCATTGGGCACTGTTTGCAGTAGTTTTCAGAAGGACTGCACAGGATTGCTTCTGAAGGTTCAGCCATGATTGAATGGTGGAGTAGACTTGGTGGGCAGAATGGCCTAAATCATTCCTAGAACTTATGAACTTTCATCGTCCGGGTGACTCATTAGAGGCTTCTGCCTACTTGCCCACCAAACTGATGGCAGGGCATTGATAGATGGTATTCATTGTTACTTTGCAAACAATTACTCACTGTGTACACCTGGACTCTTATTGGCCACATGCATCTCAGTGTTGGATGCACTATGACAATATGGTTATTGCCTTTATGGTTAACATCTGATAATGTAACTTGCTAAATTGTGCAAAATAAATTTCATCTGAGTATGAAGCACCAATTGAAAACCCACAGACCTGAGAAAACAGAGGAAAAAATAATTGTGTCAATTGAAATGAGCAAATAATTGAGTTAAATTTTTGAAAAACGATCAAACAGCTCTTTGGTGTAGATAAAAATGGGTTTGGTTTGATATACCGTTCCCACTAAATCAGCTCCTCAGGAACTAGTGCAGTTAGCTCCAATACTCACTGGGTTGCCTCTTCTGATTGCTACACAGAACTTTTTTTCCCAGGAAGGAGGGCATAGCTTTAGGGGGAGAGCGGAGAAGTTCAAAGGAGATGTGCAGGGCAAGTTTTTTACACAGAGGGGGTGGGTGCCTGGGACAGACTGCCAGAGATGGTGATGGTGGTGGGAGCAGATACGACTGTGGCATTGAAGAGGCATTTGTGGGTAATGGATGGCTATGAACAATAGACAATAGGTGCAGGAGTAGACCATTCAGCCCTTCAAGCCAGCACCACCATTCAATGGGATCATGGCTGATCATCCAGGATCAGTACCCCGTTCCTGCCTTCTCCCCAGAACCTCTGACAATGCTATCTTCAAGAGCCCTATCTAGCTTTCTCTTGAAAGTATCCAGAGAACCGGCCTCCACCGCCCTCTGAGGCAGAGAATTCCACAGACTCACAACTCTCTGTGTGAAAAAGTATTTCCTCATCTCCGTTCTAAATGGCTTACCCCTTATTCTTAAGCTGTGGCCCCTGGTGCTGGACTCTCCCAACATCGGGAACATGTTTCCTGCCTCTAGTGTGTCCAAACCTGTAATAATCTTATATGTTTCAATAAGATCCACTCTTATCTTAAATTCCAGAGTATACAAGCCCAGCAGTTCCATTCTCTCAGCATATGACAGTTCCGCCATCCCGGGAATTAACCTTGTGAACCTACGATGGACTCCCTCAATAGCAAGAATGTCCTTCGTCAATTTTGGAGACCAAAACTGCACACAATACTCCAGGTGTGGTCTCACTAGGGCCCTGTACAACTGCAGAAGGACCTCTTTCCTCCTATACTCAACTCCTCATGTTATGAAGGCCAACATGCCATTTGCTTTCTTCACTGCCTGCTGTACCTGCATGCTTACTTTCATTGACTGATGAACAAGGACCCCCTGATCCCGATGTACTTCTCCTTTTCCCAACGACACCATTTAGATAATAATCTTCATTCCTATTTTTGCTACCAAAGTGGGTAATTTCACATTTATCCACATTAAACTGCATCTGCCATGCATCTGCCCACTCACCCAACCTGTCCCTGCATTCTCATAGCATCCTCCTCACAGTTCACACTGCCACCCAGCTTTGTGTCATCTGCAAATTTGCTAATGTTACTTGTAATCCCTTCATCTAAATCATTAATCTATATTGTAAATAGCTGCGGTCCCAGCACCGAGCCTTGCGGTACCCCACTAGTCACTGCCTGCCATTCTGAAAGGGACCCGTTAATCCCTATTCTTTGTTTCCTGTCTGCCAACCAATTTTCTACCCATGTCAGCAATCTACCCCCCAATAACATGTGCCCTAACTTTGCCCACTAATCTCCTATGTGGGATCTTATTAAATGCTTTCTGAAAGTCCAGGTAAAGTACATCCACTGGCTCTTCCTTGTCCATTTTCCTAGTTATATCCTAAAAAAAAGGATATGGATCACATTCAAGCACGGATCAGGCTTAGACTTTAGAGATACAGCACAGAAACAGACCTATGGCCCACCACGCCTGCACCGACCATAGATCACCCCATACACTCGCACTATCCTGGACATCAGACACAATTTGTACATTTTACCAAAGCCAATTAACCTACAAACCTGGACGTCTTTTTAGTGTGGGATAAATCCGGAGTACACGGCCACAGGGAAAACGTACAAACTCCGTACAGTCAGCACCCTTTGTCAGGATCGAACCTTGATCTCTGGCACTGTAAAGCAGCAACTCTACCGCTGTGCCACCATGCCGGCCCATTATCTTGAAGATTAGTTTATCTATGCATCATGTACCACTTGGACATCATGGGCCAAAGGGCCAGTTTCTTTGCTGCACTGTACTACGTTCAATGGTGTAGATGAAAGCAAGCTTGGTTTGATGTTCTTCCCACTAAATCATCTCTACAAATGACTGACTGTAGTAGATTCTAATTCTCTCTGCATTGCCATTTGTGATTGCTAAGAAGGGTGGCCCTCTGATGGGAGAGCACTAAAATGTGTAGACATGGACTTGGGCATAATGGGGTTTGAATAGTGAAGACTGTCAGGATGAATCTTGCCGCTGTTGTTAAACACCAATAACGTAAAAGATATACTTTGTGAAGGATGAAATGTGAATGCATTATCTAATATATTGCAAATTTTATGCATAAAATATTTTTCTGAAACACAAGATCAGAGAAGCTGCTGACGTGCAGTGTGTGAGCGTTTACCATGTGAGGTAGTTACTCCAGCAGTACCATTGCCATTGGGAGCTCAGCTGATCAACGTCAATGCCACTTGGGTGGTTCAGGAAAGGAGCGAAGTAAGTTTGGGGCAGGGATAGGAAGAAGCATAATGGCTTCATCTTCCTGCTGTCAAGGATGTAGGGAACGAGAACTCCAGCGGGAATACAAATAGAGCAAAAATTATACATTTCAGATCGAACTGAGTTTACACTTTTGAGAATAACTGCCATTCTCCTGGGTATTCATTCTGCAAATTCAGTAATCTTTTGGGTTCAAGATCAAAGCGGCAATGCTTTAGAAATGCATGTACTTTCAGCTGCGATAACGATTTATTGATAAGGAAAAAGTTAATGCTGAAATGCACATAATTTTTACAATATGAATCATGATTTCATTGGCATCTGATCTTTGCATTGAAGATTTTGCCAGAGAGAATCATAACTCCATTGTTGTGATTCACTCAGGCTGTCAGGTAGAGTGGCCAGAAAATTGTGGATGAAGGTTACAGCATATCGTGAGCCATTTAAGAGTGCAACCAGTAGTACTAAAGCTAATAGGACGATGTTTCAATCCCTGTAATAAGTTGGCACTCTTGCTATTTGCAGTGGGATTGGAGTGGTGAAAGGTAGGGTAGGTACGTCATCGGGGTCATCAGGTGGGCACCCTCCTTCATTAACGTTTCATTGATAGGCCTGCAACATCTCCAGAGGGCTCAACTGTGATACCTGGCGTCCCAGTTACACCCTCCCCCCCCCCCTCAATTCCATACCCTCCTGTCTTCATCTTGCAGCCCAATTGTTGTCTCTCCTTTTGATCCAGAGCCAATTGTTGCTTTTTTCTGCAGAATTTGATAATGACTTGATTGCTTGTTGGAGGGAGCGACCCCTCACCCCCATTTTCTTTAATAGCCTGGTCATAGATGTAGCAACAAATCCACTGCATCCCACTTCGACAGGGTAAAACTTAGTCTTCCAGTCATTCTGGAAAGCTTCAGTTGCCAGTTTAGAGAACTTGGTCTTTTTCCTCTCATAAGCTTCTTCGACACCATCTTCCCATGGAACTGTCATTTCCACAACGTATGCCAACTTGGCTGTTGTGGACCACAGGACCATGTCTGGCCGGAGTGTTGTAGCCACAATGTCTGGGGGCAACACAAGCTTTTTCTCCAAGTCCACTTCCATTTTCCAATCCCAAGCAGAATGCTTGCATCCTTTGATGTTATCTGGTGCTGGAGGTTGGCCTGCTGGTACAAATGTTGTGAAGTGGACATTTCCTGACGATGTTTGTGGGGAAGCATTTGTGATCATTCGCCTCTATTCCAGGATTGATTTCCGTTTTGGCATTTTGTCAGGTTTTGGTTAGAAACAATATCTGGAATGAGCACCTGAAGAACCTACAGAAGCAGATGCAATTAGGAACTTCAAAACACATTTCACAACACACCTCTTGCTGACCTGGCAAGGCCAGCAGCATAATCAAGGACATCACACCCCAGCTAATCCCTCTTCTCCCGTCTCTCACCGGGCAAGAGGTACTGAAGTATGAACGTTTCTTTCCAGCTGTTTACAGGCAACTGAACCATCTTATCAGCAACTGAAGAGTGGTCCTGAGCTACCTTCTACCTCACTGGCGACCCTTGGCCTATCTTTGATCGGACTTTACTGGCTTTATCTAGCACTGAACGTTATTCACATTATTCCCTGTATCTTGTATCTGTACTTGTATCTTGGCTCGATTGGAATCATGTATTGTCTTTTCACTGACTGGTCAGTATGCAACAAAAGCGTTCCACTGTACCTTGGTACATGTGGCAATAAACAAAACTCAAACTCAAACATTTGGACAGATATATGGAAAGGAGGGGTTTATAAGTTTACAACTTCATAAGATGGGAGCAGATTTAGGTCATTCGGCCATTCAAGTCTACTCTGGCTAATCTATCTTTCACTCTCAACCCCATTCTCCTGCCTTCTCCCCACAACCCCTAGCACCCATACTAATCAAGAATCTATCTATCTCTGTGGCCATGAATTCCACAGATTCACCACCCTGTGACTAAAGAAATTCCTCCTCATCTCCTTCCTAAAGTAATGTCCTTTAATTCCGAGGCTATGACCTCTGGTCCTGGTCTCTCCCACTAATGGATACATCCTGTCCACAATCACTCCATCCAGACCTTTCACTATTCACTATACCGCTGTGCTGCCCATTGTTCTCTCTGAACAATCTTTCTGGCAAGGGTTAAATTTGTCGTTAACATATATCTGCGAGCATATTTTGCCAACAGATTGCTGTACTTTATAAGTATTTGCCAAAAAACCCTATTGAAACACATCTTGATTTAGCTTTAATGTGCTGGAGCTTTAGATTACAAACCCATTTATAATTTGTTTGACAAAGTATTAACTTATTTCTGTCCAGGGGTTTACCAGTTTTAAGGGCTGGAAATGCAAATTGGTAGCCATTGGCTTTTACTAATAATTCATCTGAAATGATGAATCTATTAAATCCATGAAACATTTAATGTGTATATTACTTAATGATATTTTCCTTTTTTTTAATCTTTTTTTTTTACTCTGAGTAAAATGTTTTGTTTTGCACCTTAATTGCTTTTGCTGTGAATTTATAATTGTTTAGTTGTTCAGCACGGAAACAAGGCTGGTGCAGGATTACCAAAAAGCTAAGTCGAATCGACAGAAACAAAGGCAAATGCAAACACATTTATTTTGAGTGAATGAGAATACAAAAGCAGTGATGTACTGCAATGCTGAGGCTTTATAAGGTGCTGGTCAGACCGCATTAGGAGTGTTGTGAGCAATTTTGGGCCACATAACTGAGGAAGGATGTGTTGGCTCCAGAGAGGGTCCAGAGGAGGTTTATGAGAATGATCCCAGAAATGAGTAGGTTAACATATGATAAACATTTGACGGCACTGGGCCTCTATTCGCTGGAGTTTAGATGTATGAGGGGGGACCACATTAAAACTTACCGAATAATGAAAGGCTTGGTTTGGATAGAGTTGTTGTGGAGAGGATGTTTCCACTAGTGGGAGAGTCTAGGACCAGAGGTCCCACTTAAATAAATTAAGGGACTTTACTCTAAGACTAATTTATTTAGTCAGAGGACAGTGAATCTGTGGAATTCATGGTCACAGAAGGCTATGGAGGCCAAGTTGATGGATATTTTTAAGACAGAGATAGATTCTTGATTAGTGAGGGTGTGAGAGATTATGGGGAGAAGGCAGGAGAATGGTGTTAAGTGGGAGAGATAAAGTAGCCCTGAATGAATGGCGGTGTAAACCAGCATCTGTGGTTCCTTTCCTAGCAGCCTCACAAGTGGCACCTTATTAATGACTTTCTGAAAATCTAGGTAAACAATATCTACTGATCATCATTTGTCTGTCCTGCTATTTACTTCCTCAAAGAATTCCAAAAGATCTGTCAGGCAAGATCATCCCTTTACAAAATCATGCTGACTTCAGCCTATTTATTGTGAACTCCTAAGTACTCCATAACCTCATCCTTTATAATGGACTCTAAAATCTTACCAACCACCGAAGTCAGACTAACCGGCCTAGTTTACACTCTAGATAGACACAAAAAGCTACAGTAACTCGGCGGGGCAGGCAGCATCTCTGGAGAGAAGGAATGGATGACGTTTCGGGTCAAGCCCCTTCTTCTGGCTTTTCTGAATATAGATCAGTATATCATAAAAACATACTATTTGGCCCAGCTCCTCCATGTCAAGCAAATTCAGGCTTGTCTGAAGAAGGGTCTCCACTTGAAATGTCGCCCATTCCCTCTCTCCAGAGATGCTGTTTGTCCCGCTGAGTTACTCCAGCATTTTGTGTCTATCTTCAGTTCAAACCAGCATCTACAGTTCCTTCCCACACATACCAGATTCCATTCTTCTGCCTTGCGCAGAGGGGTAAAATTTGCAATTTTCCAATCGTCTCCTGACCACTCGGATCCACTCCTGCCTCTAGTGATTCTTACGATCAATGCCTCCATAACCTCCAAAGCCACTATCGTTCAGAACCCTATGGTGCAGTCCATCCAGTCCAGATGACTTATCCACTTTCAGACCTTTCAATTTCCCACACACCTTCTCCTTAGTAATAGCCACTCCACTAACTTCCACCCCCTCACTCTATTGAATTTTATGCACGTTGCTGGTGTGAGTTGCAGTATTTCGCTTTGAAGACTGAAGTTAAATAGTTATTCAACTCCTCTGCCATTTCCTTATTCCCCATTGTTACGTCTGCATAATTTTCCCGCAGCCCATCGTCCAATTTTGCCTCTTTCTTACTCGTTTAGAGGGATCTGGGCTAAATGCCGGCAAATAGGACCAAGGCACAATGCCAATTTGGTTGACAAGAAGTAGTTGGGCCAAAGCTTGTTTTTATGCCATACAGATCCATGACTTTAATATTTGAATCAGAAATTTGTCCTACACACCCAGATCTTTAAGATTAGTCCTAAACATGGCACCTGCATGTGAGCACAGCGGACTATTTCTGTACACTTGGTAATTGAGGATCGGGGCCGCTCTACTGGTAAGGTTGTTTTGAAAAACACTTTCACTCTGTTAGCACTTCACATATGTGACAATAAAAGCCAAATTGAACCATTCAACTATTGGAGTATTGTGTTCCTGTTTAGAATGTTATGTTTTAAATAAAATATTAAATCTAGTTGTGGTTTGGATTGGTTTAGTTTAGTTTAGTGATACAACGCGGAAACAGGCCCTTCGGCCCACCGAGTCCACAACAACCAGCGATTACATCAACACAATCCTACATACACTAAGGACAATTTAACATTTTTATACATTCATACCAAGCCAATTAACCTACAAACCTGCACGTCTTTCGAGTGTGGGAGGAAACTGAAAATTTCAGAAAAACACCACGCAGGTCATGGGGAGAACGTACAAACTCTGTACTGACAGCGCCCGTACTCAGGATTGAACCTGGATCTCTGGCGCTGGGAGGCAGTACCTCTACCGCTGCACCACCATGCTAATTCTTTCTTGAAAGATTTCTTTGGCGACTGTTTGATATTTAGCCAACAGATTGCTGCACTTCATAAATACTTGCCAAAAAACTCCTATTGAAGCACATCTCGATTTAGCTTGCAAACCCAATTATAATTTGTGTGAATTAAAGTATTAACTTATTCCTGTCCAGGATGTTTTCCAGTTTCAAGCTATGGAAATGAAAATTGGTAGCCATTGGTTTTTACTAATAATTCATCTGAAATGATGAATCTATTAAATTCATGAAATATTTAATATGTTACTTAATGATATATTCCTTTTTATTTTTGATGATATTTTACTCAGAGAAAAAGTTGTTTTTGCTATTAATTTATCAAAGTTAATAAAGAACTGCAGATGCTGGTTTACAATAAAAAGACTGGAGCAACTCAGCGGGTCGGACAGCATCCTGGGAGAACATAGATAGGTGATGTTTCAGGTCACTTGAAGAGTTGTGAATTGTGAAGTCAGGGGAAGGAATGTAGGTTGTGGTGCTGGAGGAGGGGACTAATGAGTGTGAGTCTAGGTGATGCACAAGGGAGGGGCAAATACAACAAATAGTTATTTCATTTGAAGTTCTGTTCCCCATGATGCTCAATATAACAACATAATATACATGTGTGGGCACTGAAGTTCTGTGTAGTATGTGGAATAAAACAGTGTCAATAGGCAAGAAGGTCAGAATGGAAGTGAAGAGCCAAATGGCCTGTTTCTCTGTGCTGTACAACTGTATATGCACTCATAACACACTATGGAGATGTATTTTATTTGATAGGGGAAGAATGTATCTGTAACTCAATGGGTCAGGCAGCATCTCTGGAGAACATTTGGAGTCCAACATTGTGAGATAATAGAAATTGCTAAATATGTTTGATTGAATTGCCAACATATGTTGTGTGAAATCTGATTTTATAATTTGTTTTAATTTTTTAGTTTAGTTTAGTTTAGTTTAGTTTAGAGATACAGCACGGAAACAGGCCCCTTGGCCCACCGAGTCTGCACTGACCAGCAATACCAAGCCAATTAGTCTACAAACCTGCACATGTTTGGAGTGTGGGAAGAAAACAAAGATTTCGGAGAAAACCCACGCAGATCGCGGGGAGAACGAACAAACTCATACAAGAGTCAAGAGAGTTTTTT